>NC_034599.1:95710428-95723033 GCF_900095145.1 Mus pahari
TCTCTCTCTCTCTCCTCCCTCCATTTCTCTCAAAAAGTATTAGCATAGGAATTTGCCTCAGGCCCTAACAGGAAGGCTGCCTACAATGTCTAACTTCCAGCAGCTCAGAGAACACCTTTAGCTGGGATTTAATGGGAAGGTGACTGCCTGGGTTAGAAGCTGGGTTTGGACTCAGCCTGGGATGTAACAGAGCCACTTAGAGAGACAGAAATGGAGAATAGAACATGGAACGCAGGCTTTAGGGTCAGACAGACCTGATTCTGCTGTTTATTTTCTCTGAGACCTTGGCCACGCTACCTGTCATCTCTGGCCCTCACTGCTTCACCTCCGAGGTTGACTCAATAACGATCCTTGGTCTACTTAAGAGAATGAGACAAAACAAAGCTCAGCAGAATCCAGCAAGCATGTGCTGTCGCTGACCTACCCCACTGCACATAGTACTGGGACTGAGTCATGACCTCTAAGGTGCTGCTCCCCACCTGCCTGTGCAAGGCAGAGAGAGCATCCCACATCCCATCCCATTCCGGTGGTCGCAGATGAATGAAACAAACGATGGAGAAGCTGCCCACGCATTGAAGAACTATGTTCAGAACCCTCCTTGCTCTGGCTCCAGCCCAACCCTCACCCTCAGGGACTTCACAGGTTGGGATGAGAAGGCTGGAGGGAGGGAGGGAGGGAGGGAGGGAGGGAAGGACCAATCCCGGTGAGCCCGTGGGGTGTATCTACCGGTGGGTCTATCCCTCCCCTCCCACAGAGCCTTCTAGGAGCATGTTGTCCGTGCAGGCTCCTGGCCTCAGCCCGAATAGAGTCAGATTCTAGAGCACAGCTTAGATGCTAGAACTGATTCTGCTGCCCATTAACACTTGACAACCACTGGCTGGTTGCTGGTGCTGCAGGTAGAGGCTCCCGCGTGACATAGTCGCTTGGCCTGCTGAGGCAGATAAGTTCGTTTGAGAGCATCCTTTCCACCTGGGGACGTGCTGAGAGCAGAACTACCCCAGCCCACCCCACCACAGAATACAGCCCCACTCTTCACCTGTCTCAGAGGATTCTTGGCCTCTCTACCCCAGTGGCCTCTGCCTCTCATCATCTCTCTCTCCCATCTCCATCACTCTCTTGCCTGCATGTCTCATTCTCTGATTCTGTCCCTTTATCTCTCTCTCCTTACTCCCATTTCAGGGCCCCTGTCATCTCTTTCTCCTTCTCACTCACTACTGCATCCTTCTCCCCTCCCTCTCCCTCTCTCCTTCTTCACCCCCTTTCTCTCCTCTCTCCCCTTCTTCCTCCCCACTTCTCTCCCTCTCTCCTCTTCCCGACCCTGTCCATGGATCTGTCCCCTTGCTCTGTGTGTGTCTTTCTCCCTGTGTCTCTGAGTCACCCCGTCCCTTCCCTGTCTCCTCCCTCCCTGGATGCTTCCAGGCTGGTGGCTGGGAACAGATGGCCACGAGCCTTTGGCCAGAGGCCCCTGTCATCACTGAGGCTCCTCCCTCGGTGGCATCTTGTCAGAGACCACCTGGGGAGTGCAAACGGTCCTGCCACAAACAAGTCACTGTCACCAGTGATTCAGGGCCTGGCCCTGTCTAATCTCGGCCTGCCTCGGGTAACCCTGTGGGTGGCCAGCTCCCTGCCCTGCTTGCGCAATGGCTGCCGTAGGGGCCAGAAGCCAGGAGTGGGCTAAAGAAGGACAGTGGGAAGTTTTGTACCCAGTAGGCCTTGCCAGGCCCAGAGAAAGCACCTGGAGGTAACAATCATCTGCGACCCGTGGCCACAGTAGCTGCGATGCCCTGGGCCTGTGTCCTATCGCCAGCCACCCATATCGGAACATAAGAGACGAAGCCAGGCTGATCAAATACCCCGAGCCCCTGCCTGATTTCTCCTGGACCTGCATGGTGGAGCCAGAGTGGCCTTGTTTAGGTGCCCTGAGGGCAAGCCCTAAAGAACACCGCAGTGTCCAGTGAGAAACTGGTACCCTCACCCCGCCATGTCTCTAGCTGTGCCCCACCACTCGCCCTCCACCTCCTTGTTAGGGTCAGACCCCAGGCATCCTGAGGAAATCTCCGCAGAGGCTGAGGGAAAGGATGAGGTATCCAAACACCTATTATGTACGATGCAGGCCACCATCCTCATCTGGCCAGAATGGATACATCTACTTTTCCATGACAGAATGTAGATCCGGAGATGTAAAATGACTCTTCTAGCATCTCGAGCACCTGAAGGGCCCTGAAGATCAGGTAACCTAGCCACACCCATGTAGGTACACGTACACACATACCACACATGCATACATCACACACACATATCACACACATCATACACACACACATGCATTCACGCATGCCTATACACGCACATGTGAATTACCATAAAGCAATACCAGAACACTTGTTCTCTAAAACATAGACAGACGGGATCACCTCTAGAAAGGTCCCTGCACAAATCCCTGACACACACTCCTGCGCTCTAGTACAGCTGTGATACCAAAGTGAGATGCTGCTGTGTGGCCTGCTTGTACTCCTGGTCTTCCAATATCTACACAGTAGATGCTCTGAGGTGAGGTGAGCATCGTGGCCACACGCCTGCAGTCCTGCCCCAGGTTCAGGGACAGTCTGATGTTGCCCGTGCCCTATTCAATACAAGGCATGTGCTCCTTTTCCCCATCTCCCATCTATGTGGGCAGTGGGTAAGATACTCCTGGTTTATCCAAGAAGGCTGAGGCTGCAACTAGCCTGGGAATGCAGGCACTTCCACCTCATCATTCCTAGATGGTCTTATAGGAATCCAAAGAAATCTTGTAGGATACAAAGCAAGAACCCCTGTCAGGAGCCCACCTGATACAGAGGAGCAGAGGGGATAATTGAGAACCACTGGGCTGGCCCCGCCGCACAAGTGTGAGCTGCAGGAGGCCAAGCAGACCCACATGCAACCTCCAGAAGGAAGACTTGGGCCCTGCAGCTGCCATGCACCCACACCCTACGAGCTGCCTGCCCTGCAGCAGCCAGAGACAGTTGGGCCTGGGAGCTCTTCCCCAGGCCTGTCCTCCCCTGTCCCCACCCTAGTCACCCTCCCTCCTAGTTGGAGGAAGGACAGGATGGCAGGATACAGTGGGTGCAAACCCGGCTCATGTTTCCCTCCTCTCTTCCTGGCAGGGATTACACGGTGAGCGAGGAGGACAGCTGAGCTGGCAGGTGGGTGGCAGGCCATGCTGAGGGGCGAGCTGGGGAGGAAGGACAGGACAGCTGAGGTAACTCGGGCCTGGAGCAGCTTCACTCTCCTTTCCCACATCTCCCCTCCTGGCTCCCCTGGGGAGCGTGTAAGTCAGGAATGAGTCTGTCAGACCAAGCACCCACCGATGCATAGGCATCTCTCTTGCCTTACCCTAATTCTGCTCTCGGAATGGGAAAAAGCAAACCACATAGGTTTAAAGAATTGAATTCAGAGAATTGAAGATCCGCGGTTTGGGAGCGGGTAGTAAGTAGCGGGCCTGGAGTGGGTGAGGTGTATCCAATTCTAAACCCACTCATTAGCATGGACACTCCTCCCTCTCCCAGCCTTCACCACAGCCCCAGTAGAACCCTCTCTACAGCTGTCAGAAGGCATCTGTCCGTACAAATGCAGCTGCACCTTATCCCGGCCTTTACCCTGATATGGTCCCGGAGCCTGTAGCTTCTTGGGCTACCTACCTGACCATTTGGGCATACTCAGCTTCATGACAGAGGATGTCAATCGTTGACCCTTAGATACTTATTAGAATGACTGGAGACAGTTTGGGGATCGAGCAATAAAAATTAGGTGCGAAGCTAGAAAATTCAGGGATTGTGTGTCAGCAGAAAGCCGTGACCTAGGCCCAGGGCTTGGTGGAGGCCTGAGTGACAGTCTCGTGCAAGGGAGGTAGGGGGAGACCCTGTCCTTCTCCTTCCCACCCCACCCGTAGGAGGACATCCACAGTCAGAAAAGCAAGGGTAGATATTGAAACTGTTGTGCGGATGCCCCCAGATCTGACCCAACATCAGCTGGTATATTCCAGCCAGCGACAAGCTAACTGATCCACGAAGGGTGCTCCAACACCATGGCCAACAGGAACAATCAGGTACCCGACTCCAACAGCTGTGCTAGCCTCCTTCCCACACGGTGCTGCTTGAGCCGGTAGACCCCATGGTTCCTCTCTATATCTACCCCAAGCAGTGCAGTCCAGAAGTTCCTACCAGGTAGCACGTTTTCCATCTGCCCTAGATCCATTTGTCTCAAACCCTCATTCTGGTGTCCTATATTAGCAAGCCTACGCAAGTGCTGTTCTTCACACACCTGTGCATGCTCCACAATGACTTCTCTGAGCCCTGCTCCATGCGCGCAATGTGGTAGCTACTTGAAAAGTCTGTTGGAAAACATTCAAGACCAAATAAAAGCACCTGGCACAGGGCACCGCATAGAACAAGCCCCAAAACATGTTTCTCATCTTCTCGTCATAATGGCTACAACAAAATGCCATTAACTGGGAAGCCTATATATTAGGAAAAATTCTCATAGTTCTAGCAACTGGGATGTCAAAGATCAAGACCTCAGAAAATTTGCCATCTGGAAGGCCCATTTCCTGCATCAGAGATGGCACTTTCTTCCTATGTCCTTAGACACTCATCTGGGATAGTTTGGTAAGAACACTAATACCATTCATGACTGAATCATCTTCCAAAGGCCCACCTACCATCAGTATCATACTGAAGATTAGGATTTCAATATATGATTAGGAGTTGGAAGAACACAAATGCTCAGGCCTTAACTGACACTCTTCCCAAACCACCTTGCCTGCCTGCCTGCCTGCCTGCCTTCCGTCCGTCCTTCCTTTCTCCCCCATCTCAATCCTTCCAGAGAGTCCTGAGCATCCCAATTAATCCCCCCCTCATCTGCCTCCATTTCACTTCATCCAGATTCTCAGTGAGCCTCTGAGGTCCCAGTAAGCTCTGTTGCCTTCCTAAGTGGAGTTGCACACAATTTTCTAGGTCACCTACAGAGAGGGGCTCATTCATCTCTGTGTTCCCAGGCATCCAACGCAGACCTAGAACATAATGTCTGGTTCCAGATGGAATGAAGGGGTTGTGATTGGATGGGGACGGAGGACAGATGGACAGATGATGGATGTGTGGGCGAATGGACGGGTTTGGATGGAATGGATACAAGGGAAGGACTGGCAGATGGGTTGAGGACCCGCGTCTACATAGAGATGTAGGGATGGGTGCATTAACAGCTGAGTGAAATGGATAGATGCGAATATGTGGTACCCAAGTATTGAAGAGGATGGATAGGAGGATGGAGAAACAGATGGCTGCAGTCACATGCCAAGTTGGCTTGGGGCCAAGACAAGAAGACTCCAAGGAACTCTCTCTAATACTTTCACCTCAATCCTTGTCACATCCTGTCTGCCACTGCTGTCACAGCACAAACTTGGGGTGGTGGTGACTGACGGTGGTGGGTGTGGGATGCTGCCTCCATGTGCCAGTTTTGCCCAAGACCTCATTTATTGGTCCCTGCCCCAGGTTCCATGTACCACAATGCTCAGAGCACAGGCATGGGTGGAGAGCACGCTTGCCCTTCCCCACCTGCCTGCCCAGCCCTCAGAAGCTGCCCCAGAGAAGGATAACTGAGCGTCCCAGTGGAGATGCTGCTGTCCTCGCGCTCAGCACTGAAGTCTGGACACCGGCCAACCAGTCTTCTCCCCCAGGGTGAGCTTGGATTCCAGCCACGTGGAGGTTCCGCTGGGCTGACACTCTTATGCGGCCCTCGGTAAATCCAGAGCTCCTTGACAGCAAGCAGGCATGGTATCACCCTCCCTGCCCAATCCAGTCATGCAGTCTTTGACACAGAGTTGGCAGAGCAAATGTTTGCGGGCTAAAGAAAATGAACAAGGCACCCTAGACACAGCCAGCTGTTGCTACGAGCAAGCAGTGGTAAGTGCCCATCCAAGCTGAGAAGGTGCACACCAGCTCTGCCGCTTCCCAGCTGGGTGACCTTAACCAGTCCCTGGACCTCTTTGACCTAGCCTCTCTTCATCTGTAAACTCATAATAACGGGTGATACTGCTCAGCTACTGCCTGCTCTTGCTTGGACCATGCAGAAAACCTCTGATGTTGGTCTTTTGAAGGACCTTAGTCCAAACCAACGGCCCCCAACAGTTCCTGCCCTTGCTCTTCTCCACCAGGGCAGGGCAGGGCCTGTATAGAGGAGCTGGTGAGTTTCAGGCACTGAGCATACACCATTTCCTGGTTTCTGCAGCCAGGGCTATCTATATTCACCCTGACCCCAATCTTTCCGTGTGAATTATGTAAAGAGAGTTCTCAAAAAAAAAAAAAACCAAGACCTATGAAAAGTTCCAGCCTGTGCTTTCCAGTCCTCATGTCATCTTTCCCAACTTGATAAGGACCATGGCTTATTAGTTGTTCCTTTCCAGCTCACCCTGTCCTGCGCCTGCACACGTGAGACTAAAAATACCCATGGCTCCTATTAGACACTCTGCCCTAGGGACACGCCAAGCCTGAGTCTGCAGTGACACCAAAAACTGGCTCCCTCGCTGCCCTGGGATCCAGGCCACTGGGCTCTTTGCCCCTGCAGCGCCCTCCTGATGGGCCCCCGAGGGTCCACAGGATTGATCAAAAGGCTGCTACGGTTTTGGTTGTAGCTCTGTGTTGCTCTCCAAAACCTCCTCCTCCACCTGACTCATCTGCCTCTTAGACAGCTTCACCGTGCCCAGAAAATGGCTCTTTCTCAAGGAACTCTCATCGCTCTGAGTGCTTCCCTAGACCCCACAGATGTCCAATCCAAACCTCAGCTCCTGGGAAATACACCTGTGCTTTTCACTGAATACGTATGCAATAACAAGGGCGTTGGGTTCAGTGGGAAAGTCAGGCAGGCCTCCCCAGAAGCCTTGGGGTGGACACAAACTTGTGTGCGCACGTGCATGTGTACTGTGTGTGTGTGTGTGTGTGTTGTTTCATGTTGGTGAATGTGTTTACCTGTGCATGTAGGTCCACATGCATGTGTGTAAGCATAACTGTAGAGGTCAGAGGTCAACTACCAGTTGACTTCCTCAGCTCTCATGTTTGTACAGCAAAAATCTTTACTGACTGGGTCATTTCCCCAGCCTCCTGAACCAATCTCTTCATCCTTCATTATTTTCTGTCAATAAAATGGACACAAATCCATCGGTCCAACCTCTAGCTGTTGTGAGACAATCGGGATAAATCCATGGAAAGAGGAACACAGGCTCTGAGCTCTAACCCAGAACTGGTACTGAAGCAGGAACAAGGGGTGGGTGAGGTCTCTTACTCACAAGGAACATGCCAGGGACATGCCAGGGACATGTCAATGAGCCGGTGATGTATGCTTGGCAGGGCCAAAGAGGTGATCTTTCCTCAGGCTCTCATGTGCTACTGGATACCTCTCTTGGCATTGACCAAGCTATTTTGGAAATGGTGGTGAGAGACGAATTGATTTTCATCATCTCCATACCCAGGAAAAGACCAAGACCGTCACAGAGCGGGACTCCTATAGTCGAAGTACCTGAGGGTTGGACCAGAGTACTTCCAATATTTGCCCATGAATGTATGCAAGAAGACATGGCTTTAATGAGCTCTGGACAGACAGAAGAAAAAAAAATACAGAAAGCTAATGAAGGGATCACAGAAAGTTAGGCTGAAATGGAAAGTAGTGAATAGCAGGCTGGGGAAGCAAATGCCAGAAAGGCTGACAATGGAGATTGTAAAAAAAAAAAAAAAAAAAAAAAAAAAAACCACTCATGCTTTGGCTCTTGGCAGCAGCCTGAGTGGGGGTGTGTGAACAGGACTAAGCAGCTCTCTGAATGAAGCTCCCCCAAATCTGTGTTCCAGGACGTTCTGGCAGCAGCCAAGGAAGGTGTCTTTAGAGACGCTTGTCCTCACGTAACCTTCGTCTCCTCTGGGCACTGAAGGTCTTCGAGAACGATGCAGAGGAAGGAGCAACAGCTCTTCAGGGCTCAGCAGTTTCTCCAGGCTAAAGCCAGAAGTGCCAGCTTGCTACAAGCCCTCATTCTGTCCAATTTGGCTCAAACGTTTATGGAGCACCTCCTGTGTGCATGGGGAAAGCAGAGGGCTGAGGAGCAAGGGAGGCGATGACCTGGTCCTCAAAGAGTTTAAAGGGGTCGAGGTCTGGAGAGAATGGTATCAGGGTTCACAGTAAGATAAGGAAGATCATGTTTAGAAGAAAGAGTGTTCCTCCTTCTTGTTAGTGTTTAAATGTCTGTGCCATTACAGTAGAAAACAGAAAAGAAGACTGTGAGCCTTAGAAAGTCAACAGCACACACATGTAAAGTTGGGCAGGGGGTGAGGGGTGGCTCAGTTGGTAAACTACTAACCTGGCCACAGAGGACCTAAGTTCAATCTTCAGAACCCTTGTAAAAAGAGCTAAGCAGGGTGCTGACGTTTGTAATCCCTGAGCTGAAGAGATAGGGATTGGGGGAGGGAGGTAAGAAAGAAAAGGAAAAAATTATCCTCTGACCTCCACATGCTAGCTCACAAGCAAGGGTACACACATGTACCTGCGCATAAACACACATACACACACACACACACACACACACACACACACCACACACACAGAGTTCATCCTCAGAGGTAATAAAAGTTCAACTAAAACTCTGTCCCATGGATGAATTATTCTAATGCTAAAAGCTTATGTAATGACAGCATTCAGTCAGGGTGACAGGTGACCAGAGCTGGACATACAAGGCTAGTGAGTTTGTAAGTAGACACAATCTTTTTTGGAAAGTCATTTGACATTGTATATATCTCAAGCCTTAAAATAGTCATAACCTTTTGAGTCGGTGATCCCACTTCCAGGAATCTATTCTAAGGAAATAACCAGCTAATGTGGCCAAAGATGTAGGCACACAAACATCTACCGTGGCATCACCCTGGGGAGAGGATGATATGAAACAAGCTAACTCCTAACACTGGGCAAAGGGGAAGTAGCTGTAATCACCGATTAGCCCTTTTAAATTAGTTTTGAGGAGGTTCACTGTGTGCCCCGAAAGAGGGAAAACCATGACACCAACCTGTACGCGATGCCACCCTATTGGTATAAGGGGCTCATACTCAACTCTATGTAGCAACAATAGGAAAGGGCACTGAAAGTGCTCACACCTGAATGACAGGGTTCATGGAGGAAAATTCGCTGTACCAGCAAGCTCCCTGCCAAAAGCTTTCTCTGTATAGACCAGTGCCTGACTGGCGCCTGTTTCTGGGTGGAAGAGAGAACTTTGCCACTTGGAAACCCTAGGGAAGGAAAAGGGTTCAAACGGGAAGCCTTGGAGAGCTCCTCTTTCTAAGGACAAAGAGCAGTGTAAGGTAGGACACAGGGGGACACTCCTCTCAGGTGGGAATCTATAGCCAGGAGCAAGTTCCTTCCCCACCCCCACCCCTACTTCAGCTCCAAAACAGCAGCCCCAGCTCAGGGCCTGGAATTCAACAGACAACCGACAAGTCGACAAGTCCACCTTCAAGCAAAGGAGTGGAGGCGGCGAGCCTAACAGCTGGATGTGCCTGCGTGCCAAATTGGGAAGAGGAGGCTGATAACAAAGCAACAGTCATGCACTGTCTGTCTAGAGCACTGGGGTCTGAGAAACACACTATTAAGTGATTTCATCGGTGTGTGAGCATCTCACAGTGTATTTAACAAGCTGGAGCAAGCATAACAAGGCTTCAAAACATTTCCCTCTTGTGACCTCTTTTCATCCCCCCAAAAAGTTGTATTCAATCACAGGCATATAAGTATGTAAAGTAATACAAATTGAGCATTTACAGTCATTGCTATATGTATAGCTTTTGCTATTTATTGAGGATGAAGGTTAATTTGCATACTGATAACATGATTGTTATTTATTTTCACATAAAGAATTAAAGTGTGTCTGAGTATTGGATGGGCCATCTTCAGCGGGTTTTTTTTTTCCCCCAAGTTGACCAGTGTTTGGATTTCATAATCATTGATCCTGAGACCATGGCTTCGCTTAAACAGGAAGGACCAAATAACAGAAGAATATTTAGGGTTATTGTGGAACTTGTTGGAAAATTGATCCTAATCTCAAACCAAAATTCATCGAATCATTTTTTAAACAAAACTCAGGTCAGCAACTTGAGAAGCAATTTTGAAAATCAAATATTCTGACAAAATATCCTGGAAAGGTAAAGTAATTTGCTACTTATATCCTGGGGGATAATAGTGGGAAAATATTTTAAAGCTTTTATTTTCCATTAATAAGCTGTTAGCTTTCTATATGTGCTAAAAAATTCTGTATGTTCAGTGAAATGCCACAATTCATAATGCACAATTGTCTAACGCTATGACTATTGTCTGAGCCCATATCTAGGGCAGCATTGCCTCGTGAGTGACGTCATGCACGGTGCTAAGTGTGCGTGTTGTGTATTCAGAACCAAGGCTGCAGTGAAGTCCCACAATGCACTGAGGGTGAGCACTATCAGAAATACTCAGATGACTAATTACGCATTGATTTTGAGTTAATCTTCTGTCATTGTACATTTAGAAACTCTTGTTATTGCCAAGTTTTTTGTTTTTTTTTTTTACAACTCACACATTTGTGGGCTCCCAGCCCAGTTAAGAAGCTTTGGTGTAGCCTGCTACCTAGTTCCTCTATATGATATCAATAAGTAGATACGTAAATACGTGACAGATACCGAGGGAGACGAAGGTACGTAGGTACGGATATAGAGTAGCCTGTCGCCCTGGGTCATGATAAACAAACAGAAGGTTGAGTCAAACCCAAGAGGAAATGACGCAATCAAAAAATGCCATAATGGAGCAAGAATGTCTTGCTTTTTATAAAAGTATTTACATTAGTATATAAGCTATAAGATAGCATTATGGCATTTTCAAAGTCAGATTTGTTTTATAGTGAACATTTTTTTTTATATAAATAGGAGTATAGTCTAACAAGAAAAGTATAGTGTAAATACAGGAATGAGTAGCATAGTTACTTACTATTTTCAAGGATGTACTTTGCACAAATATACTGCTATGGTTACTGGCAGGTAATAGGTTTGCCTTCAGCCCATCAGCAAAACCATGTGTGTGCTGTGTAGTGTCATGGTTGTTATAATGGAGACCATATCCCTAGGACAGTAGGAGTTTCCATCCCCGTCATAACCTTGTGAAACCTCCGCGTACATGTGGTCCATCATTCTACGGAAATATTGCCTATACAATGCATAGTGAATTCTGACTGATCTGTGTCGTTTAAATTCTGAAAATTCCAGCCCACTGTAATTTAAATAATTAAAGATTTAGCCCAAAATGCAAGTAGTCTTTGTTTTGCCAGACCTAAGGCAGGAGCGGAGTACAGATTAATTAAGAGGTCAGAATAAAATCTTTGAATTCCATTATCCAGCATGGTGTCGGGATGGAGGGGCTGGCTACCTCTCAGAAGAAGGTCTAAAAGCAGAAAGGCCAGGGGCATTTGAAACTAAGAGATGGTTTTGGCTGCAGCACAAGTGCACATGAGGCTGGTCCAGGGTGGACCTAGGCAGGGAGCAGCTCTGCAGGCCACAGGAGCTGGGTCTTGGCAGTAAGGACCATAAGGAGGATGAGCCCAAGCGCCTGGCAGCATCAGGACTCAGAGTCAAGGTGACCCGAGTTCAGGAGCTTGCTCCAAAGCAAGACTCTCAGTGCAGTTCTGGAAACACATGTTGACATGTAGATACAGTCTAGGTAGGTCATCGGGATTGGGAAGGAGGTACTATCGCATCTAGTAAGATGCTGCTAAGTATCCCACAATACATAGGATGGCTTCCTACAGCAAAGACATCTCCAGCCCAAATCTTCAGTCATAAAGATTGGAGGCAAGCACTTCTGCAGAAACTTGGATTTCACACACAGACAGCAGGACCACACACATACATATACACACTATCTGCCTCTCTCTGACTGGTATACTTCAGCTAACCATGCTCTCCAGAGATGGCTCTAGGAGGGGGCATTAAGCTGAGTCCTTAAGAATGACACTCTGGCGTGACAGCAAGGGTGGAAGGGACTGAAGCATCTCTGTATGTTATACCACGGATGCTAAGAAGGTCTGCCCTTAGCCTGCATTTGTTACTCTTCTTGTCTCTGGTACAAAATACCTGACAGAGGCAGTCTAGAGAAAGAAGGATTGATTTCACCTCAGTTTCATGGCCTGTTCCTGAACACAGAGAGGGGCCTCACTGAGAACTTGAGGTGACAGATTAGGGTGGGTCAATCAGGGAGGGGGGTGAGCTGAAGAGAAGATTGGGGATACTGAGCCTTTGGGCAGAGTGTCCACTCCATCTGCTCAAAGCCTATCTCTAGTTGAACCCTCAAGCAGAGCACAGTTCACAGAGGTAGGCATGGCTTCTACCCATGGTGTGGAGAGTGTGGCAGCTTGCTTACATCTCAGTGGCCAGCCAGGATGCACAGCTAGTTCCAACGAGTGATCCAACTAGGCCCTGCTTCCTGAAGGTTCCACAATGTCCTCAAACAGCATCAACTGGGGGAGGTTGAGGGGGGCAAGTCTCTTAACAGTGACCAGCCGGGCGTGGTGGCGCACGCCTTTA
>NC_034599.1:95723135-95786406 GCF_900095145.1 Mus pahari
GGGGAACATTCACATCCAAACCATAACACTGTCTCTAGAAGGACTTAGGCCAGGGGTTCTCAGCCTTCCTAGTGCTGTGACCCTTTAAGTACCATTTCTTGTGTTGTGGTGACCCCCAGCCATAAAATTACTTTTGTTGCTACTTCATAAATGTAATTTTGCTACTGTGATGAATTGTGGTATAAATATCTGATATTCAGGATATCTGATCTGATATGTGGTCCCTGTGAAAGGGGCCTTTGACTCCCAGAGCGGAGGGGTCTCGACCCACAGGATGAGAACCGCTGACTTAGGACACATTGGGTGAAGGGGCTGAGTGCGGGTCCTTGAGCTCTTCAGGTTCTCATGGTTGCCTAGACCACCTCCAGGGCCCAGAAGGTTTGCACAATCCAGTCCATTCTTTCTCAGCCAGTGTGTGTGTGTGTGTGTGTGTGTGTGTGTGTGTGTGTCTGTGTATGTGTGTTGACACACATATAGTCAGGGAATAGGACTCACTTCAGCAGAATGAAACCTATCTAGTCCACCATCTGTCTCCCCTGTCCATCAAGAGACTCAGCTGTCTAGCTACACCAGTTCAACATTGTTAGAAGCCGACAGACACCCAGTTCGGGAAGACACAGTGGCGACGAGATGCTGAGACAATGGAGGGAAATGGTCCAAGGTCACATGGCCAGCAAGCGGTGGCATTGCAGTTGGAACCTAGCTTGTATCAGAATGGCTGTTTCAAGGACAAGGTGGAGAGCTCTCAGGAGCCATGTACCAAGGTGGAGTCACAGAGCAAGGCCTCCTGAGGAGGTGGCCTCTATTACCTGTGTAAACACAAATTAGGGAATTGTCTCCCACCTGGTTGAACCGCAGTGCCAAAGGCTCCCAAGCAGAAGCCATGTAAACACTCCTTGGACCTACAGCCAAATGCCCTGTCGCTGTTGGCTGGGCAGAACAGGCCTGGCTAAAAATAGAAGGGGCTCTCAGGTCCAGCTCCCTGACAGCAGCTGGCAGCTCCCTGCTCTCTCTCTCTCTCTCTCTCTCTCTCTCTCTCTCTCTCTCTCTCTCTCCTCTCTCTCTCCCTCTCTTTCCCTCAAACAAGAGCTAGTCTTCCCAAAGGAATAGAGAATTTTAAGACCTGCATCTCAGGAAAAATACGATTGTTAGCTTGATGCCCAGTACATATGACCCAAGGTCTGAAATAGTCATCAATGGGAGTTGGGGGCTTTGTCACAACGCCTCAATCTATGAAAAGAACTATCGACTTTCACAACCTACCCAAGGGAACAAAGAAGTGAAGGCTAAAGACGTGGCCCAACATCTGCTCACCCTGCAATTCAACCTTCTTGCCTTTCTTTTCCAAAACTAAACCAGCTTTGATTTGATTCAGGGTTGGCCAGTGACTTCTCTTAGGAGATAGATGGTGGCTAGGAGGGAGCACTCAGCCCAGGCACAGGAAAATCTTTGCTGGAGCCCAATAACCTGCACTTCCGTTGTACAGGGAGGAAGGGTCATAAACCCTGCAAAGTGCATCCAGGGTGCAGTTCAGGGCCGGGCCCGGGGATTTCCTTTCAAAGGTGACTTAGAGGCACTTCAGGAGGGTAGCGCCCTCCCGGGCGGGTCCTAATGGTGAATTTGGCAGAGTCAGCGAAACTGCGCCCGGCGAACCTGGCGGCGGGGCAGCGCCCTCTCCCGCGCCCTCGCCCTCTCCCGCGCCAGGCAGCGGCGCGCACGGGGCCATTTGCAGCCTAGGCAGCCTCGCGAACAGCCGCTGCGCGCGGGCCGGGAGGGAGGCGGCACCATGGAGCTGAAGAAGGACAGCAACGCTGTGGCCATCGACATGCTGCTCATCGTGCACTCCGAGAAGCGGCGCGCGGCGCAAGCCACGCACTTGGACCCGCAGGCGAACCCGGGCGCGCTGCTGCAAAACCAAGGAGGTAACACCCGCCTGGCCCGGGTCCTCATAATCCCTGGGCATCTCGGCCACCAAGCCCCGGGGTCCTCCCGCCGGGGGGGCGCCTAAATAGCACCCCCTCCCCAACGAGGCCAGTCCGACCCTCTCCCGGACTGCTGCTTGTGCCCAGGCGCCAGGGCACCTGCGTTCCTTGGCAACGCACAGCACACTGGTTCCCAGGCCTGTTTTCTCCCGCTATTCTCTGAAGGGTGCAAAACACGTAAAAAAAAAATGCTCTTCAGAAAGAAACCAAGGCCTTAGACTGATCACGTGTAGCAGAGGCCTAGTCCCCAGTCAGCATGCAACTTACCATAAGTTACCAGGGACCCCAAAGGATCCCTGTACTGAGTCAAACTTTAAGATAACTTACAGTCTCAGATTCCCCTTTCTTAAGTCTCTCTTTCCGCCTCCAACAGATAAGGACTGAATGGGTGAAGGGAACCTGGGCTGGGGTGTGGTGGAGTAGGGTTTGAAGTCTCCTAACCATACTTGAATTTAGCTTCAATTTTACTTCTTCTGCAGACTTGGGAAAACGAAAACTGAGAAATAATTGCTTATAGGGTGATTGCGGTAGGCAGGATCTGCCTCTATTCTACACACACACACACACACACACACACACACACACACACACACACACAACTTGTATAGCGTATAAAGGGTGCCAAACGGACGCTCAGGAAATCCCCGAGAAATGTAGAGGTCTCGTGGCGCTGGTCTTGGAGGAAGCCTCTAAAGCTGACTTAAGGGTCTAACTCCGCACCACTTCTTTAGCAGAGATGCCTGACAGCTGCACAGAGAAAGATGACTGCTGCCTCCCACTCTCTCTCCAGTTCCCGAGTTCCTTGGGACCCCCTCCTGCTGTTCTATCTGTCCCCCAGAGCCTCAGTGCGCATGAAGCACCCACAGCCTGTCCACCTGCTGTGCTAGGGCCGCGGTTCCCTAGACAACCTTGATCCACCAGCCACATGTGCTGGAGCTATGATGCAGCCCCTGGGGAACTGGGAGGAAGGCATTTAGGGAGAGACTGGAGAACCTAGAGTGTTCGCAGCAGTTAGAGTTTAGGAGGGAGTGTGAGGACTGTTCAGGGGTAATAGATTCTGCAGTTCTCCGATGCTGCTCCTGGAAGAAGGGATTCGACCCTCTCAGGGTCTTTGAAGGGGAAAGAAAATGTCCTCCACTTCTTGATGGGAATGAGATGGCGCCTGTCACATGTAACACAATCCAGAAGACCGCTCCCCGAGTGAAGTGAGGCCCAGTTCCAAGTCAGCCCAATAGGCCCCACCACCCAATCAGAGTCCCTTTGCTTCTGACACCGGAGAGGATAAAGAGAGAAGCCCTGAAGTGCTGGCTATCAAAACTGCCCTCAAGGTACCCAAAACCTACCCAAAATGCCCATGTTTCGAGAAGAACATACACACTTTGACCCTGACTTGGGGGGAAAGCACCCCTACTTGAAAGGCACTGGTATTTTTCTAGAAACATTTTCCCAGAGAAGGTTTCTTGAAGATGCTGGGCAGTAGAGAGAACCGTGTCCCCTATTCTGCACCAAAGTGGAAAAGAACAGTGTAGAGTCTCCAAGGTCTGCCATCCACGGAACCCCCAGGCTGTACCGACCTGTGTAGCCACACTTTAGGGCATAGCCTGAGGGAGAAAAGCATTGAGTCAAACTACTTGTTCAGATGTCTCACACAGATGCACAACAACCCAACATCGTCCTGCGGACTTTCAATTCTTTTCCTGTCACCTGCAAGAGAGTTCTCCCACTTAGGAACAGCCAAGGAAGGCCGCAACGCTCCCCCTCCCCACACCCATCAGAGAAGAATAAAGCTCAACTATTGACACGAGGGAGACACTGTGGCCTTGTACCACAGTGCAAGGAGGAAAGGAGTCAGAGGGACAGGATAGGAAGAGTCACCAGCGATTTAGGCTGCAGGGCTGGCCTAGTCTGTCTTCTTTTCTCTAGGAATCCAGCACATTCCCAGCTATTTTCATAGAACCGCACTCCCCACAACACAGACTGTGCAGAGCAACAGACTTTGCAGAAGAGATCAGGGGAGGGGGAAGCTGAGGAAGATGTGGGGGCTTCTGGGCAGGAGAAAGATCAGAGAGCCAGACCTGAGACTGAGCTTCCTGAGAACACTGCTATCAAGTGTGCCACAGAGCTGGTCTTGTGGTGACACTTCTGCTCCCACTGCTCCCACTGCTCCCACTGCCTGGGCATACATCAGGTTCCGTGCCAGGGACTCAATCTCTCAACTATCATTTCCAGCCACTACCAAGGAGAGAGCTTCCCTTCCCTTCTGCATTGCATCATCGCCAGAACGAAACACAGGTGCATCTGATGGGCCATGCTGAGACCTACACAGGTCCATACTCTAGCTGCAAAGGATGCTGGGAAAGTAGGCAACTGTCACTCTCCACTCCCATAGGAACAGGCGATCTTTGTCCATGCTCTGTCCCTGCATACAGAAATGGGCAGGCAAAACAGAAAACTCTCAGAAAATAATACTTTCATACTTACATATTGGAGATGTGGGAATGGGTATTGGGCATCTGTACAGCAAAAATTCCTTCCGGAAAATCCTGATAACCAATCCCACCATCACTAAAAACTACCTTTTTTTTTTTTTTTTTTAATTTAAGAGCTGTGTTGTTTCCTCAAATGTGTCTCATTCAAGGGCAGCCTATCTCAGATCCTGAAAGAACTGGTGCCCACAGCCTTGTTTAGCACAGATGGGTCTCTAAGTGGAACAGTGGTGCATGGTACTCACCCTAGGGCTCCCTCCACAAAACGTCTCACACCCAATCCTTCTCTCACAGGATTCCAAGGTGTCAGAAACGGAATCCGGAAGTGGCAAGAGTTGGAAGAAAACAGCTTGCAGGGTAAATCTCTTTTTCTTTCTATTTTCTGTTCCGTCTCTGTGATTCAAAAACCCTGAAAAAGGCACTGGAAGAGTTGGGTTGTACTCATTGGGAAATTGGCCCTAACATCTAATCGGCGAACAAACATGGCTGCCTGTGGCTCGGCCAAGCCCCTAGGCCTCCGTGAGCCTGGAAAACTTTCCCTGGTGTCGGGGCTCCTACATTTCTGGAAGCTGAAAGTGGGGAATGATGCTGTGAACTCAGCACCCACCTGTTTGCTGGCTGAGCTATAGAAGAGAATTCGGCCTCACTTGGGGTATTGAGGGTTGTGTGTGTTCCCATCAGAGGCAGGGCTGCTGACGTCACAAAGACTATATACAGCTTTAAAATGTGTTTGAGCTTTTTGTTGTTGTTGTTGTTGTTTTGTTTTTTGTTTTTTATTTTTCTGGTCAGACTGGGATGGTGGCCTGTCTTAAATCTATCTTACATGAGGACTGGGCAGAGCCAATCAAAGGTTCTACAGTAGTCCCTACTGCCCTGAGCTTCAGAATACAGTTAGAAGTTCATTTCCAAAGCCTCTTCTTTCCGGTTCCAGACAGCGCTGTTTTCTGATGGCTCAGCGCTTTTCTGGAACATAGGAGATGGGCTAAAATAGTAGGCTTTGTTTTGTGTGCCTCAGAGATTGATTACCCCAGATTCCAGGGGAAACACGAGTGCTAACATGTACGACGGGAACACAGAATTCTACTAGGATCCCGACCTCCACTCCCAGAATGTTGTTGAGGAGTTCCAGCAGACCCCATCCATATGAACCATGGGGGCACATGTCTGCCCCTGCACAAGAGCACAGCTGAGGAAGGGTGAATAACTCTGGCTTCACCAGCCTTCAGACAGCGGCAAAAAAGGAAACGCAAACCAACTCTGGCTTCACCAGCCTTCAGACAGCGGCAAAAAAGGAAACGCAAACCAGGAAAACTAAACTTATCTATATGCTTATTCCTTCAACAGCTCTGTTTAGCGTTTACTTTGTGCCAGGCTCAAGTTTGATAGAGATTTGAACAATTAACAAGCAAGTCTAGAACCCTCTCCTTGTAGGGCTGTGTTCAAATGACGGTCATTTCCCTGTGTCCCTTACGTTGTTCACGGGAAGGAGTCATCCTCAAGATGAAAACACACCCATTAAGGAGAACACCCATCTGTGTCCTGGCTAGTGGATCCATGTAAAGGCTTCCTTAACTGGGGCTAAGCTGTAGAGAAAAATCTGACTCACTTTGGGTGGCAAAGATTGACATTATAGCTAGCGAAGCGATACTCTGGGCCAATAAGAAGCCTAAGAATGAGAGTCCAGGAACTCCAGCCCTAAGAATGGCCACTCAGAGTATGTGTGCTGTGTGCTGGGTCCGTGTGTGAGCAAGTGAATGAGTCAAGGGAGACACTGGATAAAAAGAGAATGTCCTTTATGTTGCTTTTCTCTCTTGCCTGTGGGAGCCATCTGTCAAGCACCGAAGGACTCTCAGAAAACACTGGAGTTATTCCACTTTGGGCATCTTCAAGGTTGAATGGGAGATTAGTGAAAAACTTCACAAAACAGAAAACAATGCAGTAACTCTCAAGATGATTATAAAAACAAAAACAAAAAAAACAAAAAAACCAACTCTGAGTCTCTTAGTATTGGTCCACAGAAGGTGATTTAAATAGACCATGAAAAAAATCTAGTGTTTGAAGATTTGGTATGAATCTGGCAGCAGAGAAAGTCTGCAGAAACCCTAAATCCAGGAAACATGATGGTTTTGCCATTCCACCAACCTGTGTAATTTTAATGTAAGATTTGGTCTACAAACCGGGCAGTAGTGGCACATGTCTTTAATCAGCACAGGGATTAAAGGCAGAGGTGAACAGATTTCTGAGTTCAAGGCCAGCCTGGGCCACCGAGTGAGTTCCAGGACAGCCAAGGCTACACAGAGAAACCCTGTCTTGAAACAAACAAACAAACAAACAAACAAAGGCTCGGTCTACTTTTTAAATGACATGCACGTATGGAGAAACATAGTGGCTTCTTCCCATGGTTTTTGATGGCGAGATCCAGGACACCAGCCTTGAAGCTGATTTCATCACATATGTGCCTTGTGGGTACCCAAGTCACCTAGTCCTGCTAACCAATAGGCTGTCCAGCCCTGGCAGTTGGAGAAATTTCATCTCAGAAGGAAGTGGCCCGGTGGCATGTGCTGACAGAGTGTGCACAAATGGAACTGAGTGTGGTGTTGATCCAAAAGGGCACATTTGTCCTCCTGTTGCTACTCTGTACCCTCCTTGAGCTTGGGTGTTGGCGAGAGGAAGGGTGGGGAGCCTGAAACACTCCAAACTTTTGGAAGCAGCAGGTGTTTGGGCTGAGCCACCCCTCTCCCAAAGCTCGCCCAGCAACGGGCTTCTCCTGCTTTGATTGGCTGCTCTCCTTGGTCCTGGCTGAAGTCTGCCTAGCAGCAAGGTGTCTGGTGCCCTACAGCGAGAGAGAAGCCACTTGTGCAGCTCTGGCTATAAATACCTCCCAGGAGCTGTGCCAGCCAATCATCCTCCTTAAGGATTCCCTTCCCGGCTCTTGTTTCCTCATGGAGGTACAGCCAGCCGTGCCCACAGAAGGCAGCCTCCCTGTCCTCACCCGAATGGCCTGGAGCTCCAGCCCAGCATGCCACATCACCCCACATTGGCACACAATGACAGTGCATCTGGCCTTGGCTAGGCAACCATGTTCTAGAAGTCCTGGGGGCCTGACTCAACCCGATCCTAGGAGAAGACTAGAGCGTGTGGGTTCCCCAAGGCAAACCTCTGCTGGGTGGACCCCAAGTCTAGCCCAGCTGAGTGCCCCGCCTACCCACCTTGACTAGCTTCCGCTAGGGCAGCACCGAAGCTGTGGCATGGGAAGCACAGAGTTGCCTTCGTGATTGGCTCCACTCTACAGACAGCAGCCCTAGGGGTGTGCTTGTTCCCAGGCTGATCCTCTGTTTTCCCCTAAAGTGCGGCTCACTCTAGGTCACCGGGAGATGATAGATTATACGGGGAAATGTAGATTGAGAACTTCCTTCTGCCATAATCTTGGCCCTTCCTTGATTCTTCCCACATCGGTGAAGACATGGTTCAGGGCTGGCTCAGTAAGGACAGTGCTGGCACAGCCACGGAGCAGCCATAAAAGCAGAAAGGAATTCATGCCTAGGAAGGCCGAGAAGACAGCGATGGCCTGTAGCAAGAACTAGGCATCTCTCTTCAGCATCCCGACCCCACTGGGCCATCAGGACATGTTCATATCACCAGTGGGCACAGAGAACGCAAACATGTTGAGTGCTCTGTAATATTGGTGAAACTAAACCAAACTGAGTATCCCTCCCCCCTCCAACTTCAAGGCTAGAATCTGAGGCAGGTGACTGCCCCTGTGCTCCTCGGAGGGAGGAAAGAAAGCTGAGCTAGGAGTTTGGAAGCTCAAGAGTTCGAGTACCATGTTGGAACCGCTGCCCCCCCCCCCCAGTCCACTCCACAGAAAGGGATGACGATCAGTCAGGCATCTGTGTGTGAGAAGATAGTTTGGAAATTGTAGCAAAAACTCCATAGGCCAGTAGAATGAATCCCGGCCTGGATAGGCTTCCACTGGGAGACAGAAGGGGTGGGCACTTGTGGACTCCCATGGGTGAGGCTATGCTGGTCCAGAGGTGTGCTCACTGTGGTGGTAGATGTGCTCAGCCCCTGCCAGCATACAGTTATCTCAGGTGCACCCAGCTCCCTCAGCCCCCCTTCCAGGGAACATTATATCATGGTTAGGGCGGTCACTTGCCATCTTCTTTGTCTTAAATAGGAAAGTTGCCAGAGAAGCAGTGCCTTCAGCAGCCGCAGGTCATCACCTCCTATGACAACCAAGGTAAGAGACAAATCGCTAATGGCCATCTCTCCTGGGGCTGTGTGCCTGGCTCTGCTGCCCAAGTAGCGAGCCCAGGGTACAGAGGTCAGGCTTCAGGGAGCACCTCTGCTCTGATCCACGAAAGCTATAGGGAGCACCTCCTCTGTGGTCCATGAAGGTTAGAGCATCCTTCCATCTCCCTGCATCCCAGAGGAAGAACTGAGACACCCTGCCCCTTCAGTCAAGAAATGAAGTCCTTGGATGATGGAGTCCCACCATTATCGATATTGTCAGTGCTACAGCTAACACTCGCTGAGGACAAAGCATGTGTCTGCGGCTCTACCAACCTCTCTACATACTCAAGTATCAAAGCAACCCTGACTGGGTGAGATGAGGAGACTAAGGCTTGAGACAGCAAGAGTCAGGGCTAGCTCTCTGGTACCTTACCTCCAACCCCAGCAGGGTCTCCGTTGTTAACCTTCACATGGCTGGGCTTCTACGGCTCCCTGGAAACTGATCTCCTGCTGGCTCCCAGTATCCAAGTCCTCCCACAGCCTGAGTCACAAAGGTTCCTTGACCTCTCTTGAAGCTGAGCCTGATGAAACATCCCACCGAGCGCCAAGTTTTCGGCAGTAAGGTGGAACAACCTGGTCTTTCCTTGAGAGCTCTGATTTTCCCAGAAGTGCTCCGGGTTCTTGGAAATGGCAGGCAAGGGCACTCTCTCTGCTGGCCAGGCTGATTCTGCAGTTTTCTAGATCTGAGACTACCACGAGGTAGAGTTGAGGTTTTCCACTGTGGCTGGGGGAGAACCTATTTAAAGGACTCCAGCATCTACTATGGCTCTTCATCGGATGCCTGGGGTTCTCAGGCTCAACCTAGAGTTGGCTGTCATTGCTGATGCCATAACAAGCAAGAAAACTATGCCATAGCGCTCAAGGGGCACGGGTGTGCCCCTTCCTGAAGCACAAGAATCAATGCAGGCCAGGGTGCTTCTCTGACACTGACTTGACTGCCCATGCCTCACAGCAGAGATACCTCACTGAGGTAGAATGATCCAGAATGGGCTGCCATTCTCTCAACATGGGGAACAAAACAAAGGCTCCTGTGTGTAGGACTGAGTCCTAGCGAGGGGGAAAGACCGAAGGGGAAATTAAGGCAGGAGGGATGGTGGGGGCGAGGGTGATAAATCAGTTTCCTGTCGCTCATTGGCTAGAAACAGCAAGAAGATTTCACCTTAAGCTTCTGGGACTGAGAAGTCCGAAGTCAGCTTTGCTGGGTAAAAGGCAGGTGTCGGCGGGCTGCAGCCTTTGAAGCCTTGGGAGAGAATCCATTCCTTACCTACTTCTGCTCCTGCAGGCTGCCAGCATTCCTTGGCTTTATGGCTGTGTCATTCCAGTGAGTGCTTCTATTAGCACATGGCCCTCTCCCCTTTTAGGTAGGCAGTTCTCTGTCTCCCTCTTATAAAGTTATATGTGGTCACATCTAAGGCCCAACCAGATAGCCCAGAATAATCACTCTGAGACCCATAGGTAAGGCACCATCTGTGAAATCCCCCTCGCAGTCAGAGATTCTGCACGGATACCCTGAAAAGTCATTACTCAGCTCACAATAAGGAACCATGGTAAGCAGAATAGAGGAGGCTGGGGGTGTAGCTTAGTGGTTTGACTAACATGCATGATGCTTTTTAGTCTGATCTCTAGCATCCCCCACCCCACCCCAGCCCCGATAAAAAGAACAGATGAGCAGCAACTGAGACAGAATATCTGTGTAAGAAAAGAGGGGGTGGGACAGACACAAGGGCATCTGGGGAGTCATGACATGAAGGCACAATCAGGCAGGCAAGCATCCGGTAGGTGTAAAAGTCTGTGTCTGTGGCCAGGGGTTAAGGGGACGTGAGCGGAGTAAGAAGCGGGAGACGGGGCAGAGAGGATTTGAGGCAGGACTTACGGTCCTAGGTATGGGTCGCCTTCAGTGTGCTGGCTTCTGACCTAGGTATGGGCCGCCTTCAGTGTGCTGGCATCAGAGTATGATCAGCAGACATCAGACGGTTTTCGGTGCGGTGCCTCTAATCCTGGGGGAATGAACAGAACACAAGGGGGTGACTGGAAGCAAAGAGGACTCCCCCCTGGAGGTGGTATAACGATACCCAATGGCAAGAGGGTTTCCCATGCTGTGGATCTGGGCTAGAAGGAGAAGGGGGGGTGGGGAGACAAGGATTGAAACATAAGCCAGGGGTAGACACAGCAGACTGGGTGGGGGCGGGGGTGAGGGGGGAAGAGGAAGAGTTGAATGTCGCTCTGTTGAGACCAGGCATTCGGGACACAGAAAGGATGTCACCACCGTGTGCTGAGTTCTTAGGCATCGGCAAGCCTGGGACTCCTCGGGCTCTGTTCTAGGGACCCCGTCAGCTCCAGCACAGCTTTCTTGGGAGATTCAGTCATAGCCTAGATCAGAGGTGGAACTCGAGGTGTGTGCCAGACATGGAGTTAAGCTCCGTTCATGTCTCCTCACCCCACCTTAGCCACGCTCTGTGAAAGGTTTCCTTTCTCACAAAAAGAAGAAGAAGAAGAAGAAGAAGAAGAAGAAGAAGAAGAAGAAGAAGAAGAAGAAGAAGAAGAAGAAGAAGAAGAAATCCACTTTATGGATAGAAAAAATGGAGAAACCGAGGCACAGGGGCATCTAAGCAGCTTGTCTGAAGTTATGCAACCAAACAGGAGAAGTCAGAAGCAAGAGCTGAACATGTCTGTGCACCCCTCAAAACCAAGCGGGCTTAGCCCTCAAAACCAAGCAGGCTTAGCCTGTGTACCACGTTTCCCCCCGTACAGGACAGGGACCACAGAGCTGATTTGAGTACAACGTCCCTGCCCACCCCGGCAAGACGTCCAAGGCTCCAGATGGAGCTTGTTCAAAATGGCTCAGCTTCCCCCTCCTCCTCAGCAGCTTGTTCAGTGGCAGGTTTTATACAGCAGGTGATAAAAAGCGCCTCCTGGTGCACAGGGGCCTCGGAAGATGAATCTGCAGTGGGCTTGTGTTTGGGTGACAGGAGAGTGGTCACCCCAAGGAGGCGCGATGACTTCAGACCCTCAGGGTGGTGGCTAAGGAGTCAGTTCTGAAATGACACCCATCATGCTTGTCCCCAGGTTTTGGAGCTGACTGCTTCCCGACCACTACATCCCAGAAGCATAGAGCACGCGTCTTTTAAGATCTAGCCAGGCATGGTTCATTTGAGAGTGCTTTTAAGATGACAAATGTTTAACTAAGATTTTTTCCGACTTTAAGTGTTACAGAAAAGTATGTCCAGGCTATAAGTGGACCAGCATTTATAGAGACTCTTAAGTCAATGGTGCTGAGTATCTTGCATAAGTCCTGGGACTCCTCCGCATGCACGCCTGCCTCCCTCTCCCCCACCCCCATGCATGCATACACACCATGCACACATGCTTGCCTAGCGGTCTTTATTAATTGATCAATGCACCTGGCAGCCACTTCCAATCAGTCAGAGTTAATGAACAACACAAAACCCACTTGCCATGCCCACATTAGGTATTCTGAGTCAATTGAGCCATTAGACAAATACCGACTGAAACCTGGAGCCATTAGGAGAGGTGCCGTGCAGGAGATGTCACCTGACTGGGTAAAAGGCCAGCCTAGGACAGTGCCCACACAGACTCGGGACCTTCTATGCATCTCTGATTTTGAGAGAGAAAGGAAGGAGAGTCAGCAGGGTTTAGAAAAGTTCCAGCCTGAAAGCCACTTCAGAGGGGTAGCAAGAAATATTCCTAAATGGCTAAGGCTGTGGTTTCAGAAGTCTTATTCAGCAAATGAATTGCTGGGGAAGGGTATTGTGAGGGAAGCCAGGAAAGGTGTCTTATCCTTGATGGTCAAGGTCGGTGTGATTGGCAGCTGCTTGGGATTTAGCTCTGACTTGAATTTTTGCCTGAGATTCTTCGTGGTGAGAGCTAGGTCAGGTTAATATTTTTATTAAAATCTAAGTTTTATTAGATCTAAAAGTGAGGTGGGTGCACTGTCTGGCTCTCTAGGGAATGCTGACCATCTTGATACAGGGTGATGACCACTGGCCATTCCTAGGGGTCAGAGAAGTCTCGTAGATGGTCTCTTCAGTCTCCGGAGGAATGCAAAACTCTATAATCGGGGTGAGAGTTTGACAGCGTGGAGAATAAAACAGCAACACAGCCTAGGGACAGTTGGTCCTGGGCAAGGAGATAAAGTGAAAAAAATTGCAGGGAGAAGAGGGGGTTCAAATGTTGTCAGGGAGAGCCGGTGGACGACAGCCCCTCTAAACATGAGGCCACCTCCCCGTTAGCCCCTGAAGGGCCACAACTGTGGTTTGTTTCCCAGCCCCATCACTCTTCACAAGGAACATGGTTGGAGGGGGCCGCTGGATGTACCTAAGCTAGGAGAAGTGTGAGGGAGAGGCTCACTGTTGGGCCCTAGGCTCACGAGCTCTTTACCTTCGCAGCTCCTTTAAGGCTACAGTTGGTTCAGCCCAGCAATCTCCAAACAATAGCTGCACTGAATCAGACAGACTCCTGGGTCAGACAGACAGACTCCTGGGTCAGACAGACAGATTCCTGGGTCAGACAGACTCCTGGGTCAGACAGACAGACTCCTGGGTCAGACAGACAGATTCCTGGGTCAGACAGACTCCTGGGTCAAACAGACAGACTCCTGGGTCAGACAGGCTCCTGGGTCAGATAGACTCCTTTGCTGCGGGACTGAAAGCATTGTGGGTTGCAACCCACAATAGAGTATGCAGGGGAACCTCTCACGCTTCATCCTTCACAAAGCATCTTATGGCCACACACCACTTTGGAGAACACCTCAGAAAGAGTTGCACAAGAAAACAAAGAGGCCAAGTTAAGCAGGGCCACAAAGGGAATCTGCTGCGGATGAGGGTGGCACCCGATCTTCTGACAAGAGTCGAGTCACATCCTGAATTCTGAGATCCTCAGCATCTTCATCCCAGAATCTCGAGGCTGGTGTCACAGGCAGTGAATGTGCTAGATTCTACACTTTACAGGTGAATGCTGGGCTACAGAGATGGCTCAGAGGTTAAGAGCATTTGCACCACAATCATGAGGACTAGCGTTCAAATCTCAGCACACATGATAGGGCAGGCATCCTCTGAAATGCCTTTAACCCAACTCAGAGGCTGGCAGAGACTGGAGGCTCTTGGGACTTGCTGGCTTCCAGCCTAGCTGAAACACAAGCCTCAGGTTCAGGGAGAGATCCTGCCTCAGAGAAATAGGCAGAAAGTGATAGAGGTTACCTTATGCATGAACCCCACACACAATACACATGTACCCCCCACATTAGCTAATTGATTAGTTAATTAAATATTTAAAATGTATGTTAAGCCTTTTAGTCTGGAGAGCACACACTGTATCTCTGGTCTCGTTAGCATGCAAAACAAGTTTTAAAAGCATATAAGAAAATCAATAATGCTTTTCCAAAAGAAAATAATTGTAGTATATTTTAACAAAGGATTAATAAAAAGGAACTCTTTCTTACAAAACCGTCAAGGGAAACATAATAAATCAGTAAATAATAACAATAATCAACACACCAAACAAATTTAAGTAGCAAATAAAAAATTTAAAAGCTACACTAATTTTTTTAAATACATAAAACAATAAGGTACTCTTCCTTAATAAAAATGTAAAGGGTTTATGAAGGCAGGTGCCGGAAAGCTTAGCAGGCATGTTTGTGTTATCCGCCACCACAGGACTCAGCTGCTAGTGCCATCGTGAGCTTCCAAGCCTGCAGGTCTGCTGGACGGTCTCTGTCCACGCCATGGCCGGCTGATCTCAGCTCTTGGCTGAGCTGGTGCTGGCTGTCAGCTGGTGGGCTGGCTGGAGACCAGATGGTTTCAGATAGCCTCACCTGAGCAGCCCTGCTCTGCTCCCTGTGGTCTCTCACCCTTAGTCTGGTCCACACACAGCACAGTGCTGGGGCGAGGATGCCAAGAATGGAAGCAAGCATTGCAAAGTCTCTCCAGGGCTAAACTCAGACCGTGAATGACAACACAAGTTCTACCCCATGCTGATCAGCCATACTTACTTGTGAGGTCTGCCTATATTCAAGGGGTGAAACAAAACACCTCCCGTTGGGAAGAAGATGACGTGTAGGCAATCAACCAGGGCAAGAATGAGAGAGAAAGGGCATTCTCCACCTCTGACCCCATTGGTGGAATCAGAAACCAATGGAAGGATGTGTGGGAAAGTTGGCCAGTATTACAAAAGCCTTACAAAACCCGCATTCTTTCCATCAGTGTTTAAGAATTCACTCTCAGGAACTGATTGGAAAAGTGTTAAAGATGTCTTCTTTATCCTGATGTTCACCACATCATGGTTTATCACAGCAAAGCACTTGGGGAGTGAAGAATATCCAACACACACAGCAAATTGTAGTGAATACTCTGAACACGTGACGTGAATATGTGCTCCACTACCTTCCAGGACTGGGGGACATTCTCTACAGCACCTCAAAAGCCACGTCAGCTGACAGCACTATTTAATACCTCTCCACAGTTGCTGATTTTTTTTAAAAAATTAATCCCTTCAATCTTTGAAAGAAGAGAGCTGATATCTCTGACTATAATGTATATTCTATAATGTATATTCTATAATGCATATTTCTCTATTCCTCTTTATAATTCTGTGAGTTTTATTTCAGATATTTTAAATCTTTGTGTTCAGGTGACTACATATTTGACATTGTCACATCTTGATAAGCTGACTTTTCTTCACTATTATAATATGCTATTATATTATATTTCTCTATCTCTGGTATTTTCCTTTCTTGAGTGGATATGTTATTGAGCAAATTGTCTTGGCCTCACTGTACCTGAAAAATGTTTTTATTTCATTCTCATGTGGAATTTTTATTGGATAGAGACAGTTAATTCCTTTCAGGATCTTAAAGATTCCACATCTTTCCGACCCAGTTTCTGATGAGAAATATGTAGCAACCTGGTACATAATGTATCACTTATCTTGAGTGTTTTCAGGGACATTGTATCTCAGTGGTGTAATTACACCATGTCTGGACCTGGATCTTCTCTTGTTTATCACGTTTGGAACCTGTCCATACATATATGTCTTTTCTCAAATTTGAGTAGTTTGTCATTTCTTCAGCTACTTTTCTGCACACATGGCTGCCATAGACATGAACAGTGGACTTCTAAATGTGGTCCTGTGCTCTCTGAAGCATTGCTGGCTTTTCCCATTGTCCAGATTGGATCCTGACTGCTGTTCTCAGGCTCCTTCCTTTGTCATAGAAAACGTTGTAGCCCATCTTCTAATTCAATGTTAAAATCTTCACTTTGTTCTTTCCACCTTCTGTTTCTTTGCTGAGTTTTGTATCTTTTGATTTATTCTGAAATGGCTGGCCTTTAGTGTTGGAGCATGGCTAATGTGCCATTTTATCATCTTTGGGTTAAATGTGGGTTGTTGTGGTTGGCATCTTTTCTTCTCCAACTGAGATCTTCCCAGGTACTCTGCTGAGTAGTTCTGAGTGGTGGCCTTTGCAGGGCCCATCTGCTTGCGTGCACCAGGAAGTGGCCAGTTCAGAAGGAGAACATTGTTCCTCCCCCAGAGTTTGGTATTCAGACTGTGGTATTGAGTGCATGGAGTGAGACCTGTGGTGTGCAACTAAGAGGTGACCATGGGAACTTATTTGCAACTTTAGGGAATTACATTTTGTCAACAACTTCCTGTTCCTCTGGCCAAAAAAGGTTGGAACTTTGTCTTTTCACTCTGTCGGGTACTTTTTATAACTCTGTCTGGGGACAATCAGCAGGAGAGATGAAGGAGGGAGGAATGGAGAGATGGATGGAGGGAGGGAGAAGGAAAGAGAGGGGAAGGGAGGGAAGGAGAGAGAGAGAGAGGGTGGAGGGAGGGATGGAGAAAGGGAAGAAGGGAGGGAGGGNAGAGGGAGGGAAGGAGGGAGAGAGAATACACATGCCACTCATGCCTGGCTACTAACCTCACAGCTACCCACATTCTTGCTTCTGGGCTGAACTGGGAAAATATAGAATAAAGAAAAAACACAGCAGAGGATGTCCCCACTCCCTGAGACAGTTAGGGGTTCCCATTCTCACCCTTCAAGTAGAAATTGAATTTTTTTCTTGAGTATTCTTTTACATCTATTCTGCACCTCTGGGTAGGGATGCCTTTGACTGAGGTGTTGCCAGAATGAGAAGAAGAAGGGTAGGCCGATGTGGTCCTGTCTCTCAGCCTGGTCATTGCCACTCCCAACCCTGTTCTTTTCTATCACTGACTTTCCGGGGTCTGCAGATGGGTTTCCCAGGCATCCATGCAGGCTGGTTAGCTGGGGTAGAGAGAGTGTTTGGTTGGTTGTTTGGGTTCATCTAGAAAACATGAATTATCTGCATATTCAACAGAAAGATCTAAGATGAAGCACGTTCTGCCATTTGAACATCTGTCAGGAGATGGAGTGCCCTTCCTGGCAGCATTTGGCTAAGAATGTCACCTCCCCCTTTGCAGGTACTCAGCTGACTGTGGAAATCCACCCCCAAGACGCCATGCCCCAGCTGCTTAAGAAGTTCTCTTTGGCTAAACGTACGTACATGTGCAGGGCTGCTCACATACAGGGCAGGCAAGGGCAGGTGGGTGAGCCAGATTCCGGCCTGGACATCTGAGAAAATCATGGACATCTGAGAAAATCAAAGAAGGGCTTGATCGTCCAACCTGGGAGGAGGCAGAAACATTACTGTTTATGCCCACTGTGTTAGTTTCTATTCTTATTGCTGTGACAACCTGATGGGAATCAACTTGAAGGAGGAAAGATGTATGTTGGCTCATGGCTTAGGGAGATACAGTATACCGTGACAGAGAAAGTTTGGCAGCAGGAAGTTCCATAATGGCAGGAGTATGCAGCTGGACTCATCGCTGCCCGACATGGTGGTGGTCAAACAGGAAGCAGAAAATGAACAGGAAGTAGAACTGGGCTTTAGAGACTCAAGACCCACCCACCAGTTACCCACTTCCTCCAGAGAGGCTTCACCTCCTAAAGGTTGTACATCCCTCCAAAACAGCATTAAAATCCAGGGACTGGGTGCCCACACACAAAAGTCTATGGGAGCATTTCATAGTCAAGTACGACACCCAGATGCTACTGTTCTTGTGTCTCTGTAAGGAGGTCCAGGTGATGGTGTGCATAACTAATAGTACATCCTCTCACCAGACTGTTGCTACCAGCATTTTAAGATGCCATCTGTAGGCTGCCAAAAATTGTGGCCTGCACAGTGCTAAGTACTCCCCTGCCTCAGTTTCCTGACCTTTATGCAGATGCTGGTATTTGCCCCATGTTTTTTTCAAGTCAGCAAAGCGAGGCTCAGAAAAGAGAAACGACTGTCCAGGAAAGTTATTCGACCAAAAGATAAAGACCCAGGTCCAACTCCGAAGCCTCCGATTTTAGCTATAATATGTGGGAGTTGTCAGTATATGTAGGCAGGCGGGCTCTTCACTGCAATGACTCTCCATCCCTGCTCCATCTTCACACTGGCCTGCTTCTTGGCTGATGGGGGCCTCATGGAGAAAGAGGCAGAGGAGGCTCAAGGCCCCTCCCACTGTGTCCTCTCAATGATACAAAACCCTCCAAGGCTATCCTTGCAGAGCTCAGCAGTCAGGACCCCAGGAAGACCCCAGTGTCCTGTGACTCTGGGCTCCACAATGTGGTTTCACTTAACCTCCTTTTAGATTCTTTTTTTCCATATACAAAAGGAGGAAAATAAGTAAGACACCCTTATAGGATTGTTCTAAACTCCCATAAACATTAGCTACTCGGAACCCTGTCATTCCATCTGAAGATGTAGGAGGAGGGGGAAAAAAGTTCCAAGGAAAAAACAGAACCTATTTCTGGGAATGGAAACCACCTTCTCACCTTTCAGTTCCTATATTTACAGCCCGAAGTGGCTCTGGGGACATAAACCGTCTGCCTTGGTGAGCCCACCCTCAATTCTGCATGGTTTCATTAGACACCACGTATCTTCCTGACCTGGCTTTGAACCAGCAGCAGTCTCCTTTGCTTCTTTCCCAGGGACTCCCCTGTCCCTCACCATTCACAGCGCAGGGCCACCCACTCCAAGGGCTACATGACCTTCTGGGCCCCAAGTTCCATACACATTACCTTTTGCGCCTCTATTATTGCTCTTAGCTTAGTCAGTTCTTATCTTGGGAAGGCATAAAACTGCCTACATACACTGACAACTGCCACATATTATAGCTAGAACCAGAGGCTTCGGAGCTGGACCTGGGTCTTTATCTCTTGGCCAGGTAGCTTTCTTAGACAGTCATTTCTCCTATCTGAGCCTCATTTTGCTGACTTGGAAAATACAAGGTGAATACAGGTCAAAAGGCTGAGGTACAGAAAGTACTAGAACAAACAGGTTGGTACCTATAGCGTCCACAGCTATGTTCCAAGATGGCAGAATACAGAGGAGGGGTGAACCACAGCTCCGTGTGAGCCTGCTGCAGGGGATAAAGCCTTGAGATCATAGCATGTTCTGACTCAGCTCAAAGACCATAGATAGATCTCATTCCTGTCATTCAGTCCCTGTTTCCAGTCTCTCATCTGGCCCAGCAGCCACAGTGCATGGTGCGTGGGGATGGGAGCAGGGAGTCTATGCGAGCAAGCATGAACAGGGAGAGAGGCCAGGACCGCTACCTAGAGAATCACCAGTGCTTGCTTTTCTGTTTCTTCCACGGTATCTCTGACCTTTGGGATATTACAGGTTTACAAGGTGATAAAAATGGAAACATGAGACCCCGGCAGCCCGGAGGGAAAGATGCCCACGGTGAGTCCCAGGCCTTCTCTGGGGCCTCTTTTAAAAAAAGCAGCAAGTTGGCCTCATGGTCCAGTCTCCAGCCAATTGGTACTGGCTTGCTGGGACCAATCTGTGGATCTGGGAGAAAGAGTGTCCTGATTGACTAGTAGTGCTGGCCACAGACACAGGTGAAGAGGGAAAACTCTTATATCACCCCAGTGCTAAAGATGAACCCCTTTCTGATTACAAAACAGTCTACTTCAGAAAATGGTGGAGTCAGGATGCAGAGTGCTGCTAATTTGGAGCTGGAGACGTAGCTCAGTTGGTAGTGTACCTACCTAGCAGGCATGAAGCTCCGGGTTCACTCCTCAGAACCAGACCAACTGGGTATGCCAACATACTCCTGCAGTCCTGGCACTCAGGAGGTGGAGGCAGGAGGATCAGAATTTCAAAGTAACCCTGTGCTCTGTGGAGAAAACCAGGCTCAACTGGAGACCCTATCTTAAAGAAATAAAAAAGTAAAACATGGACGAGGGACTTGGAATACAGCCCGGTGGCAGAATGAATGCCCACCATGATTAGGGGGTCAATCCCCATTGTGACAAAAAATACAAAACAATAAGTAAAATGGAGTGTCCAGTGTTTATATGGTAGGAAGCTTGTGGGTAGAAGGTTAAGACAGAAAAACACTAAATAGGGTGATATGACGTGATAAATGGTCTGGATTGGAATCTTGCTTTTTCCTTTAATTTGTCCTCTCTAAGCCTCAGTTTCCCCCTTGGTAGGCCAGATGCTAGCGGTGGCTCTGTACACACCTGCCTATTTTATTTGGCCTCAAAATCGGAGTAAGTTAATTAATGTTCCTGGTGTTTTAAGTATCTTCCTATAAAATCATATTCTCCTACTTGACTCTTACATAACCTGCTCGGAAGGTAGATTTAATGAGGCATGAATCATCATAGGTATTTTGAATATAAAATATCAAATATTGTAAAAATGGAACCAGGAAAAGAGGAACTAATAAAGTAGGGTTTTTTTTGTTTTGTTTTTTTGGGGTTTTTTTTGGTTTTTGGTTTTTGGTTTTTGGTTTTTGGTTTTTGGTTTTTGGTTTTTGGAGACAGGATTTCTCTGTGTAGCCCTGGCTGTCCTGGAACTCACTCTGTAGACCATTCTGGCCTCGAACTCAGAAATCTGCCTGCCTCTGCCTCCCAAGTGGTGGGATTAAAGGCATGGGCCACCACTGCCCAGTTAAAGTAGAAATTTTTAACACCGTTTTAGAAATGCCATCCTTCTAAACAGGAAGGCGGGGAAGAGCTGACCTGAGCGGGCTCCTGTGTGATGTGAAAGCCCACCTGATACCCACCTGTCACTGTGGCGCTCTTATCAGACAGTGACAGGAGGCAGGCTGAGGAGAACTCTGAGACGGGAGGCACTATGCAGGAGCTAGCCAGTTATTTCCCCTTCTGGTGGGGACGGCTGAAGTATGGCTGGTTTCGGACCACACTAGATGGTTATATCTGCATTAAGATACCCCAAGTCCAACTCTATGGGTAAATACGAGCCAGGATGATGTCACCTCCTGAATCCCAGAACTGACTGGGGGACTCCTATATCCAATGGGAAAACCTAGGTAGACACTGGCCATAAACCAATATCAGCATCCTATTTTCTCTCTTCCTTTCTACCCCCATGCCTGACTCAAAGTCTAGGTCTCCTACTGAGACCCTGGTGACCAGCTCTACCAGGCTTTCTTACACCCAGCATGCCTTGAGGTACCTTACACCAAGCACTTGGCTGTGGACCCTCCAGGGGCCAGCAACACCACTTAGGTACTTTTTACAGAAAGTTTAAAAACTAGAACTGATTATCAGGGGTGGGGAAGTGGATTGCATCATTCTTTCAGTAATTGGGCACAGCTGTGTCAGACAAGGTTTTTAGTGATAAATCTCCAGGGTCCTCAAAATAATCTCAAGTTTTCTGTGGATCTTCAAGATGACCGTAGGGGTGGTCACAGTTCCCAGATAATTTTGTCCAAAGAAACATTTCTAGGAGGTATAGCTCTTGAAATGAGTGTGTCAGTGTAAGAAAGGTTAAAGAGCCATGGATCCTCCAAGTGACTATTAGGATTGAGCTCACAGCCCTCCTCAGGAACCCCCCCCCACTGACTTGGTTTCCCTGTGCTTACAGCCTACCCCTGGGACAGATCCAGTTTGAAATCCATGCCCCTGGACCTCCGGCACTTTGAAAAGCTGGATGCCTCTGCCTCACAGGTAGGAGAACTGACCCCCAGGCTAAGGTCCCCAAAGGCGACTTGGAGTTCCCCAAGTCAGGATAAAAGCGCCTACCTACCTCCAGGCCTCTCTTGACCATACACTGAGCAAACCAGATGGATAGTCTAGGGCTGTCCTTTCACAGTGTAACCTTTACAACGGCTGTGATCAAATAACTGGCAAGAGGCAAGATGATGGAGGGAGAGTTTGTTTTGGCTTACAGTTTGAGGAGGTACTGTGCCTCGAGGCAGGGAGGGAATTGGGAGCATGGGGGTGACAAGACAAATTGCAACCCTAGGCAGGAAGAGAATAGACAGGAAATGGAGCAGGCCATAAAACCTCAAGGCCTGGCCTCCAGTGACCTAGTGACCTACTTCTTCCAGCAAGGCTCTGCCTCCTGAAGGCTCCACAACCTTCTAAAAGACGGCCACCAGCTGGGGACCAAGTGTTTAGATACATGAGCCTATGGGGGACCTTACACATTTCAACACCACCCGTGTGGGTTCGGAACAGGAGGCCCAAGGGTTGTGTTACACCCAGAGGCCATGCCTTGGTTACTTTTTTTTCTCTTGCTGTGATGAAACACAATGGCCTTGGGGAAGATAGGGTTTATACCGTCTTATAACTTGTAGTCCCTCACCCAGGGACACGGAGGCAGGAACCGATGCAGAGGCCATGAAGAACACTGCTTCCTGGCTTGCCCCTCGTGGCTTGCTTTCCTGTAGCTCTCAGGACCACCAGCCCAGAGATGACACTACCTCCCATGTCAATCATCAATTAAGTCAATAAGACAAGCTTGTCCGAAGGCCAATCTGGTGGTGTGGGTGGGTGTGGGGGGTATTTCTCAATCGAGATGTCTTCTTCCGAAATGACGCTAGCTTGTGGCAAGTTGACATAAAACTAGCCAGCATTGATCAGATTTAGTCAATCTTAACCACGACCACAGGCTGCTGTAGCTACCTGGATCGGATACCTGCCTGGCTGGACCCAGATAGGAAGAGGAAAGCTGAGGTGGCTCTAGCACCTGGGCTTCAACTGGCCAGCACACATGCGCTGTCCAACTCCCCTATCTCCACACTATTTATCCCCTGCCACCCTCTGCCCTCCTGGGCCCCGCTCCAGCTTCCTCACTGGAGAAAGGGTAGCTGGCCAGATTTGGTGGGTGTCACACTCTTATCCTCCCCCAGCCCCCGCAGAGTCTGATCTTTCTGCTCCCAGGTGACAGTCAAGAGTGGCCTGAATGAGCTGGTGAGTGACTTGCTCCAGGAAGCCCACAGCGATCTGGAAAGGGTCAGAGCCATCTGGATCTGGATCTGCCACCATATAGGTATGCCACTAAGGGGGTAGCACTGGGGACCCTGGATGCCCCTTCCTTCAGATTCTTGCTTCTGTTGCCTCAATAGAGTGAGGCGTTAGGACAGGGAGGCATGCCTGAAGTAACCAAAACCTAACCAAGGAAGGTAAAAGCCACCCTTTTGAACTGGGCATTCACCCAGAGGCTATCCTCCCTGGGTCCAGGATTCCTACAGAGATGAGAACCCGGGATGGCCCATCTCCAAGAGGGTGGTCACAGGCTGGGGAGGGGACAGCCGTGTGAACACCAGAAAGTCCTAAGACAAGTGCCAGCTAGGGCAAGTGCTCATATCCCTGTCTCCTGCTGTCCCACCCGGGTCCTCGGCCACTGGCTTCCACCTACCCCCAGGGTTCTCCAAGCCATCTCAGAAACCTGGGCCTGAGCAGCTGCCCACCGCTCTCCATGAGACAGTTAAGGGAATCTTGCCAGGTCCTGACTAGTCACAGAGGGGGCTTGCCAAAGGCCTGCTACCTCTTGCTGAAGCCTGCAAATGGGGGAGATGGTGGCCAACTGAGTGGTGGGGTGGACCCTTGGTCCTTTGACACGAAGAAGAGTTAGTGTCCCACCTGGATTTCCCAAGGCTCTTCTTTGTCCTCCAGGTGCAACTTAGAAAATGTACCCAAGGTCTAAGCCTGAGGGCGGCTGCCTCCTTCCCTACACCACCACCAGCTTTCTTTCCCTCTTAAACAAGGTTTCATTAGGCAGCCCTAGCTGGTCTGGAACTCACTATGTAGACTAGGCTGACCTTGAACTCACAGAGATCTGTCTGCCCACCTCTACCTTCTGAGAGCACCATGAGGGCCAGGTGATCCTCTTCGCTTTGGCCTCGATGTCCCTTTTGCCACCTACACAAAAGGTGACCGCATTTGGCTAGGTTGGGGTCCTGTTTCTGTTCATGCCACCATTTCCTCCTGAGCACAGCTCAGGAGTGAAGGCCACGCTATGGGCTCTGTGGCTTTCCCTTCCTCGCTGAGCCGTCCTCATACACGTGGGAGCCTTGCGTGCTCACAGCCGCCTCCTTTGTCCTCCAGAGTACGACGTTGAGGCTGCCCAGGAGAAGGACCGCCAGGCCTTCAAACCCACTGACATCCTGAGGACCCAGAAGACCAACTGTGATGGTTACGCTGGCCTCTTTGAAAGGATGTGCAGGTATGAAAGACAGCCTGTGGGATAAGCAAGAGTCCCCGGGCTGTCACCCGACTGCCTCCTTTCTTCTCTCCCTGTCCCTCTGTGCCTCTGCCCCCATGCCAGGTCTGGAGCTTGAGTTTGCAAACTCTGCTGGGGAATCTGAGTGAGTCCTGAAAAGGTCAATTTCTCCCTTTTTAACACCAGCGTAATTGACTTTGGACCATCTGCCAGGCTTCGCCATGCATTAACATAATGGCAGATAAATGCGCAAAGATAATTTGGTTATAAAAGGTCCCTTTTCTGCCTTCTTCCTTCACTGTGCAGCTGAAGGTTAAAAGAATGGCAGGCCTGGAAGCCAGAGGACAGTGGCCACTGACGCCAAGGAGACTATGAGAGGCTGTCCTTTGAGGGGGGGGAAGGGGCCATGCTTGGAAAGATCCGTTGGTAGGAAAGCTCAGTAGAGTAGCCAGGTGGTGGCTCTCTGTGCCTTTGGGCCCCATTCTCAGAGCTATGGCGCAGATGCAGGCCAAGTGGGAGAACAGGTTGCAGTACTTCTTGGTAACGTCAAGACAGTCTCAAGTCCAGGGGAGCCATACGGATGGATCCCTACCGCTCCCCTTTCTGAGGTCTCCTGGGTTCTCCTAGGGAACAACCAGGAAGTGAGTGATTGGCTATGTCCCTGAAAAGCTGTGAGTAGGTCTCAGACACCCAGTGTCCACCTATCAGGACTGCAGGTGGCAGCTGTCAAACCATAGTAACAGATGATCCCCAGGCAAGCAGCTGGCATGGCTTAGTGTTGTGCTGCTGGCCCCCTGTGGCCTTGTGTGCACTTGTGTGTACCCTGTCTTGAGATGCACACAACCCATTCTTGGCCTGAGTTCCAGTGCCTCCCAACCCTGTAATGCCGCTTCCAGGTATGGGCAAATACCTGGTTCTGGGTCCCTCTAGCCCTCCTGCCCGGCTCCCTGCTCCAAACTTCCACTTCCCATCTCTGGGACCCTAGCCTCAGAGGCAACCTGGGCAGGATCCATGCTGGCTGACCCATTGTTCTCCCTCCAGCAGTGCCTTCTACTTCTCCATGTTCCCAGTGACATCCCCAGCCCCAGAGCCAGGTGCCCCATTGTCTTTGGGCCTCCCTGTCCCTGGGTTCCCATTGTCTTCCCAAGTCCTCCAAAACCTGACCTCAGCCAACCTTGGCTCTGCACCTGGAAGCAACACTCACACAACACTCACACTTCTGCTTCTCATGTGTGCACAGCCCTTCCTGGCACTTCTCTAGGCCCACCCCAGAGCCCCTTTCCATCCTTTGACGTCTGACCTTGTCTACTAACTTGTGTGAGTTATGTTAGGTTTTCATCTCGTAGCTCTTTATTCCAGGTGATGATGAGGAATCAAACCCAGGGCCTTTCCCAGGGAAAACAATCTACCACTAAGCTTCATTCCTCCCATGGGGCTCCAGACAGAGTCAAGCTATGTAGCTCAGGCTGGCTTTGAATTCACTGTGTGGCGAGGCTGGCCTAAGTGCTGGGATTATGGGTATGCAGCAACTGTTCTGCTAATAATTTTTTAACTTGTTATGTTTAGTTAGTTATTTAGTTAGTTAGTTATGCCTTTGTCTCTCTGGGGGGGGGGAGACATATACATGTCATAGCATTCATGTGAAGGTCAGAGGTCAACTTTCAAAAGTCAACTCTCTCTTTGTAACATGAGGGACTTGAACCGGGCTTGGTGGCAAGTGCTTTTACCCTCTGAGCCATCTTGTCAGCCCACTAATAACTTTTTTGAATTAAAAAAGAAAAAACTGCTCTCTGTACATAATCTTCAAAACATACAAAACAGGGGAAACAACTAATTGGCTCCGAATCACCTAAGTAGAGTTGATGCTATCCAGGGAGCTGATAGTGACGCCCATGTCCCTTCCCAGGTGACAGTGACGCCCGTGTGCCTTCCCTGGCTTGTTCTCAGCACAGTTCTCTCTGTGTGCCTTTCTTCCTGTGTCTTAATCCCCTTTTCTGCCTCTCTGAGAACATCTGGCCCAGATTCTCCCCCACAGTAGGCCCTCAATAGGCATTTACACACAGTAGGCTTTTAACAGGCATTTTCAGAATGGTGAGAAGAAGCAGGAAGGATATGCCTGGCAGACCTGTGTGTTTTCTTTTAAGTAACAGAACACCATTGGGTTTTCAGTGCCTGGCCAGCGGCATCTTTCAGAATGTGGTTGTTTTCATAGGAATTTGTAAATTTGACAACACTTAGATTTCTTTTTCTTTTTTTCTTATGATGGGTTTTGTTTTAAGTTTTTTTATTTTAAGAATTAATTATTTTATATATAGGAGTATACTGTAGCTGCCTTCAGAAGAGGGTATCGGATCCCATTACAGATNTTTGTGAGCTACCATGTGGTTGCTGGGATTTGAACTCAGGTCCTCTGGAAGACCAGTCAGTGCTCTTAATCACTGAAGCATCTCTCCAGCCCCTGGATTTTTTTTTTTTTTTTAGTTGATTCATTCTTTCACAATTTCATATGCATATGATGTACTTTGAATGTCTCTCCCATAGTCCCCTCACCTCCTTCCCCTCCCACTAAACCCCTTCTTCCCAACAGACTCCCCCACTCCTATTTTCATGTCTTTGGGGGGGCACTCTATTTTATTAGGGTTGTCTACAAGAGTAGGGGTTAGTTAAACAAGGGTAGCTTACCACTGAGAAGTTTGGCTCTCCTGCCCCCCAGCAACCCTTAACTGCCTAGAACTTCCCAGAAAGGGGTGGGGCCTCATGAGCCCCGCCCCCATCCTTGATGGACTCACCAGCTCCAGCTCCTCAGCACAGGACTCCTGCAGGTAGCAATCCTCTTGAGTCTTGCAAGCATGTCTGTGTGTCTCCTGAGCCTCCTGGCTCACTGTAGATGTGCCACAGGTACAGCCAGAAAGACCAGGGCCCCCATCCCTAACTGACTACTTATGAGTTTTGTTCATTTTGGTAAGGCAGCAACCTTTCAAGCCTCGGTTTCTTCATCTGTATTTTAGGAACTGTATTGCTTTCAGGGCGGAACAGTAGAACATGCCACGTGGAGGTGCCACTCAGCTGACTTGGGAAATGCTATTTTTTAAAAACTTGCCCCATCTTTCATAAGTAGAGGAGCATTTTTGTGGAACTTTCCTACTGCCGCTGCCAGCCCACCCACATAGATCCAGAAAACTGATGCTTGCCTTGATTGAAACTGTCGGCTCTCTGACCTGGTCCAGATGCTTAACAATGGCCACATCCTGCCCTGCGGCTCATCATTAAAATACACCCCAACATTTTACATCAGTTAAAGTTAGTCTCAACCTAGCGATGACCATGCACAAAATTCTTTGCACTGCCTGGGACACTTAATAGTAACTCGGAACTCCCTTAAGTGTTGCCTTAAAGATCAGTAACCCATTCATGTATGGCCTCCCTAAGCCCCTTGACCCCTGTAATAACTGCCAATCATTTGGTAAATTCATTAGCTGGTTCCTTAATAATTGCAGACACTCAATCCACACCTGCTGATTGAGTCTGTGGCCTGCCAGGGTGGCCTCTTAGAAAAGTAGCCGTCCTCGGAAGTCCTGCCTAACGCTCCGCTTCCTTGCCAGGGCCTCATTAAAGACTGACTTAACAGAGCGGTTTGGTAAGGACTTAGATATTCCCAGACATTCTCCGTTTCCCCCTTTGTCTTTCCTACATTTCCGATGTGGTGTGTTCTGTTAGCTCTCTCATCCCCCCATGTAATTGCTGGTCCAGTTTCTTCCTGACTTTCTATCATTGAGCAGTAAGTCTGTCTTCAGCCCCGATTGCCCACAGATTTAATTGATTCTGCCTAATCTCCTGGCAGGGGCCAAGGTTAATTCCCCAGGCACCTGCCACTGAGTCGGCCTGCAGTAAATTCTCTCCCCCACTGTAATCATGGCCCCGGTAACACCGGGGCCGGCAGATTTTCAGAGATCTGAGGTAACCGGCGGTTTATTACCAGTCTGAGGCTTTGACACTGAGCAGGCTGGTTGTCACCAATCATATGTCAACTGCATTCCCATCCATCTTCCATGACATCTTCTAGGGTCGTGAAGAGCAAGGACAGAGGCATACCTGCTGGGTTAGCTGCTGGTGGGCAATATGACCATAGTGGCCGCCCAAGCCTCTAGGGAGATGCAGATTCTCCCAGAGCTGGGTGGTGTTTTTTTCTTCTTTTTCAGCAGTATTGGAGACTGAACCGAGTCTTATATATGCTAGCCAGCTAAGAACCCTATCACTGAGCTGCCTCTCCATTAAGTTTTTGAGACAGTGTCTCTCTGAGTTACCCAGGCTGATCTTCAACTCACTCTGCAACTCAGGCAGGGCCTGTACTTGTGACTTTCCTACCTCAGCCTCCAGAGTACTAGAGCTAAAGTACTCCAGAGTAGCGAGAACTAAAGGCCCACATCTGGCCAGAGCTGCCTTAAATAATTTAATTATCGCCAGCACTGACTTTGTCACATAAGGCCTCTGAAAGGGACACCTAAACTCCCCCTCCCTTATAGCTACACTGAAGGAGGATGCAAGCTTGAACTCTCTCACTGATCGTCTCTTCATTTCATTGTATATCACCAACAGACTTACAAATGAAAACAGAATGTTGGTCTGCAAACATCCTGGCATAGTTCCAAAGCTCTCAGACTGTGTCTCAGGACTGCTGGACCCCAGGATTGTCTTTACTTTAGCTGGCTGTGTGTCCCCAAGTCAAGTAGCCTTTTCTCTTTGAACCACAGTTAGACGGGAGAACTCTGAGATCGTGTCTTGGGAAACCAGAGGTGGACAGGTGTGTGACAAGGACAGAGAGATCGTTAAGTTTGTAAGAAATCAAGTCCAAGTGTCGAGAGAGATGCAATTGCTTACACCCTGCTTAGGAATCACATGATTTCAACAAGATAATGAAAGAAAAGAATGTTTCATTTAGCATGGTCAAAGGCTGCTGTGTGCAGTGTCCCTGCCTGCCCAGCCCCTCACCTACACTACCAGCTTCTCACAGGCTCTAGCTGTATCACTCAGCTCCTGTGGCAGGGCCTGGAGCATATCTATGCCAAACAACCATCATGGTCTGGACCCGTCTACTCCTCATTCAGTACCCAGGGGACATACCACAGCAAGCCATGGGGACACACCACAGCAAGCTGGTATGCTCAGATCTTTGATAAGTGACAAGGAAATGCGCTTATAGCCCCAGAAGCCAGCCAAGGTCTGTAAGTAATTCGGTCTTCCATTTGCCTACCCCTCTGCACAGTGCGTATTCATCAGGCTTCGGGGAAGGTCAAGTGTTCTTCTAAAGCCTCAGAGCATTGATTAGGTCCCCAAGCCTGAGCCCTGGTTGGAGATGGACTAATGCTTTCTCCTGATGTTCTGGGTGTCCCCGAAGGCTTGCTCCTGAGTCCTGCACTCGAGCTGGCTTTGCAATGTCAGATGCACACCCTACCTGTGCGGGTGCCCCGACAGTGGTGTTGTCAGGATTCTCAGATGGAGAGGCAGGATTCTGCAGCCTAAGATTGTTACATAGACGGACGGCCTTGGGCTCTGGGCTCTGTTTGGGGCTGGCTAGCCAAGCTACCCAGCAGGTGGAAAAATGCCTCAGCTGAGATCCCTTCTTCAGCACTTTTTTTTTTTTTTCCTCAGTCTGGTGTTTCACTGACAGTCCGCAGATCCTCCTGCTTCGAAAGCATGAGCCCCCTCTAAGGCAGCCACTGAGCCTTGTGTTGGAACAATCTCTCACTGTGTGGTTCATTGTGTGTTATGTGCTGCCCTCCCCCCTCCCCAACTACAGTGCCAGCTCTTGTGCTTGGCACACCATTTGTACGGTCAGAGCTCTTTCAATGACGTGAAGGGGTCACGGATCGTGGTCTAATCAGGAGCCAGAGAGGCTGGGTAGATAGTTCTACAATCAGATAGATAGTTTTATGCCTGTGAAATATTTAATTCATATAAAAACTATGGATTATTGACAACACTTTACATTGTGACTTCTGTCCAATTCATCTTACACATAGTTGCCAGATAATAAAATATTCCCATGTCATACTCCAGCAATGCATAAACTTACGGCTGACTTCATTTTTCATCTTAGTTCTGCCACAGGCAATCCCCACGGCCCTTTCTCCTTCTCCTCGGTCTGTCAGAGGAGAATTGCCCCCTGGAGATCACTTAATGCCAACCATCCTTTTTAGCTCATAATGAACCTGGCAAGGTCACTGCAGGTGACGGGTAGAGGTAGCAATAGAACCCTGATTTCCTGGCTGCAGTCTATGGCCACCCATTCCAGCTTGGAGCAATGCAGGTACATGTCATTCATCCTTTCTTCCTCCTATGGCTCATTCCTGGGCTGGGCAAGACCCTTCCCCACTTGCTTCTCCTGGGTGGAAAAATACCTCCCAGTCACTGTTTAAAACAAGCTTCTCCCAGTTGGAGGAGACACAGTCTGCCTACAGGAGAACCCAGTTCACTCCAGCACCCAGAGATGATGTGGATGCTAAATGCCCCCCCCCCCCGGATCCTGATGCTCTGAGCAGAAAGCAAGCATGAGGCAGCAATCCAGACCCCAGCGTTCCACTCACCGCTTACCCTTCCTGCCAAGTGAGCCATTTGCAAACACGAAGGTTCCCAGGACCTCCCTTGGCCCTCCACACCAGGCTAAAGTTTACGTACACAGTGTTTTCGAGCAACAATGGGGAATAATTCACTGAAGAATAGAGCTTAAAGTTTTCCTAATCCTAAAACTAACAGGTAATCATATTTTAAAATATTGTTGTGCTCCCCCCCCTGCTCCGCCCTGCTTCTTTTTACAGTACTGGAGAGGGAGTCTTCGCTCTCTTCGCATGCAAGGCAAGTGCTCTGGCCCTGACCTACAGCCCCCTCCAGGGTCTAGCAACTCTTGGTGTCTGTCAACAGAATGTCCCCAAGGGTTCCTGAAATAATTTCACAGAGCCCGGCTGCTATAATATCATGAGATTCCCTAGAAAGCCCTGGAGGCCTAACGCCTCTTTGGCACTGTGGACAGAAGGGGAGGGACCTGTTGCAGTAAACTTTAATTGGTGTTTTTTTTTTTCCCACTCTTGATCATATAGTCCCCAAATAAAAGACACAAAACATTTATATTTAAAACAAGCCTTAGCCGGGCCTGGTGGCGCAGGCCTTTAATCCCAGCACTCGGGAGGCAGAGGCAGGCGGATTTCTGAGTTTGAGGCCAGCCTGGTCTACCAAGTGAGTTCCAGGACAGCCAGAGCTATACAGAGAAACCCTGTCTCAAAACAAAAACAAAAACAAAAAAAACAAAAAAACCAAGCCTTAACAGCAGTAGAGCTGGGCAGATATCAGCCCTCTGTGTTATTTTGTCTACTTCCTTGTCAATAACCCAGAGATACCGCCTGCCTTGTTCCCCCTGGGCTGCTCCTACTCCAGCTGGCTGGCCCTCATGGCCATGGGGTCATGATCAGCCTACCTCACTGTATCTTCTTCCTTCTTCTCTCTCCTCCTCTCTCCTTGTGGTCTCTGCTTCAGACTCCAAGCCCAGAAACCAAAACCTGCCCACCTCTCTTCTACCCAGCTACAGGCAGTAGGCATCTCGACTGACCAGTCAGGGCTAACATGGATGGCAATGTTACATAGCGTCATCATTCGGTGTACGTGAGGATTTCCTCATCTCTGGAGGCAACCAGACCTTGGGGTTCAGTATTCAGCGTTACCATATGTAGCAACAGACCAGACCTCAAAAGGGACCATCACATGTCACCCCCTGTAAGGAGTCTCGGTGTGAGTCGCCTCGGAGTGGCTCTGCAGGGAGAGGAGGGCTACAGCGGGTGTGGTGACATACCATTGTTATCCGCATGTGAAGCAATGAGGGAAACGAGAATCTCTTATTTTTCATGCTACCACATTTGCCCCAGTGACCCAGTGTAGGTTGGTGATCCTCAATGTGGCCTCCTACTAAATACTAGCTGAATACCCATCTTCATGGGCAAGCCTCTCCCTACACTCACAGTAAGTGCATGATCTTCTTACCCCATTAGTCTAAGACTCTGTTGTTTAACGTGACTGGAGATTCAGACCCAATGCATCCCCAGGGTGACCAGGTCCGGCTACCTGATGTGAGCCTCAGAGAGATGTTCAGGGTCAGCACTGTGTGGATGGGGGGTAGTTGTTGGCGTGCAGATGGGGTTCCACTGAAGAATCACTTTGGGCATCCAGGACTCAGTAGACTTGTGAGTTTATTATACCAGTTTTCGCAAACGCAAGGAAAGTGTTGGGGCAGAGCAACTCAGCCCCAGGGCCAGCAGTTCCATGGAGGTCAGACTGGTACTGCCCATTTGTCCATTGCCATGTTGGGGAGGAGCTGCTGAAGAGAGAGGCCAGTGGGTATGGGGAGGGCAGGGCCCTCAGGGAACTTACTGATACAGCCTTGGAGTATTGGCCACAGCCCAGACCTGGTTTTATGAGGTCTCTAAAAGTGACAGGCACCCCATCCCCCACAGTTCAACTTTCCCCAAAATGATACCTGCATTGCAGTGTGCCATGGGGATACCCTGTCAAGAAGGCTCCAGAGCCAAGGCTAGCCAGTCAATGCTTCCACTCCTCACAGAACAGATAGAGACTTCAAAATGGTGGTTGTCTCGGTCAGGGTTACTATTGCTGTGAAGAAACACCATGACCAAAGCAACCTGGGGAGGAAAGGGTTTATTCAGCTTATGCTTCCACATCACACTTCATCATCGAAGGAAGTCAAGACAGGAACTCAAACAGGACAGGAAGATGGAAGACAGGAGCTGGTACATGGAGGAGCGCTGCTTACTGGCTTGCTCCCAATGGCTTGCTCAGTCTACCTTTTATAGAACCCAAGACTTCTAGCCCAGGGGTGTCTCCACCCTCCATGGCCTGGGCCCTCCCCCTATCAGTCATTAATTAAGAAAATGCCCTATGATCTTGCCTACAGCCCGATCCTATAAAGGCATTTTCTCAATGGAGGCTGTGTCCTCTGATGACTCTAGCTTGGGTCAAGGTGATGCAAAACTGGCCCAATGCAGAGGCCCAGGCAGGTAGTCAGGGAAGGATATTAATGGACCATGGTGGTTTCAGGTCTCCGGGCAGCCAGCCCCTTCTCCTAGCTCAGTTCTGGACACACCAGTTTGTCTGCCTTCCCAAGCCCATGCAGGGGGGAACAGCCAGGAATCAGAGCTCAGCTACCTCCTCCCTCATCACCAGCACCCGCCCGAGGTATGCTGGCTTCCCTGCCTGTGTGCAGCTCTTTCACATTGGTTTCCTTCCAAGAACATCTCCGCCTCCCTCTCCCCACATTCTTGAGGATGTCCTCACTCTTGTCCTGATTTTTCCTTCTGAGATGCTGTGCCTCAGATCATGGCAAGCAGGCCCTGGGGAGACACTTCAGAAGTGAGCTGAAGGGTCTCAGGGGAGTAGCAAACAACAGGACTGCAGTCAGTCTGCACAGCCAGGGGTCTGCCAGCGCTCTGGATCCCTGTCCACACACACACCCCAGCACCCAAGCCCCTTCTCAGACCCATGTCCCACCCCCAGGGTTGCTGGTGTGCAGTGTGTCACCGTGCCTGGCTACTCCAAGGGCTTCGGCTACCAGACCGGCCAAAGCTTCTCCGGAGAGTTCGACCACGCCTGGAACGCTGTCTACCTTGAGGGTCGTTGGCACCTGGTGGACAGCACCTGGGGCAGCGGCCTGGTGGACACCACCACCTCCAAATTCACCTTCCTGTAAGTATGAGGCTCAGTCTTGCCAGTGTCCTGTCTGTGTGTGGGGTGCGGACAAGACTGAAGAAGGGAGGCACGCGGGGGAAGGAAGGGCCAAGTGTGAGCAGAAGGCCTGACAGCCTCGTCTAGCTACTCTCGCCTTCCCGGAAGCTGGCTCCAGGTCGCTTGCCAGGAGCTGAATTTTCTTGTCACCTCTGCCTTCTGTGACTCCTCTGACTCTCCACGAGTCCAGGCAGCTAAACCCAGGAGCCCCTCCTGATTGCCCCAGGCCACACATGAGGAGGGGTGAGGCTAAGGTGGCTCCTCGATGCTCCACCTTCTCCTCCAATTCCTGTTCTCTGAAGGAGGAAGAAGGATGCAGTTGGCAGAGAGGAGAGGCGTAGGTGGGGCTGAGCCACCTGGGTCATAATGGTACAGTCTGGACCGCCATCATCCTCCAAGGCTCGTTCAACCCTGAACTTAACCTTCAGCCAAGCATGGCATTCCCATGGGTTGTAATGTCCCTCGGCAGCCTAGGTCCCCCTTTATTTGGGAAACTGACTGTTTCCTCCGATGTGTGCAATCAAAACCTTGGCCCTCCACACTCAACAGTGCCCCCCTTAGGCGGGGCAAAGCCTCCCAAGCCCTGGTGGTCTCCTTTTCCTTCTCTTTGTCTCTGTCTCTGACCAGCCCTAAGGAGCTACAGAAGTTCCCCCACTGCATTCCCCCATCCCCCCCAGGCACAGGGACAAGAAGGGTCCAGTGCAACTAGAACTCTGGTCCCTCACCTCCCTTCCTCCCCATCCTCTCGTTGTCCACACCCACTCCACAGATCGCGCTTTTGATCCTTTCAAACTACTTTTGGGCATTAAACACAGAGAGAACCGTCCTTTCTACCTCACCCTATCCATAACCTCCTAAGGCTCTGTGAGCAGGCCCTGAGTTCATGCTGTGGCCTTGTCTCAGAAGGGACCTCAGATCCCGTGCGGCCCCAGGATCTGCACACAGCCACCCGAAGAGTCTCCAGTGCCCACATTAGGACCACAGATTGTCCTGCTGACAAGCAACACCCAATCCTTCCCAAAGCTGCCCCATGAGATACCCGGATGTGGGTGATAGCGGTCAGGCCTACTCTCACACCCGGCCCCTAACCAGCTCTTCCTCTACTCCAGCTACAATGAATTCTACTTCCTCACCCACCCTGCCCTGTTCATCGAGGATCACTTCCCAGACAACAAGAACTGGCAGCTGCTGAAGCCACCCCAGTCTCTGAAGCAGTTTGAGAACAGCATGTACCACAAGAGCGAATTCTACAACAAGGGCATGCTGAGTGCCCACCCAGAGACGTCCATGATCAGAACAGGTAAGGAGAAGCAGGTACACGAGGCGGTGCCCCAGTGACAACTGAAGCTCCCTTCCCCCTAGAGTGAGTCAAGAAAATCAGACCACCAAGCTTAGCTATGAGCTGACACTCGTTGCCCCTTGACACACCGTGGAAACCATGGCCGCTGGGTGTTTGCACACTCTTAAGGGTCAAGGAAGGCCTGATCCCAGGATCACAGTCATGGACCTCAAAGGACTCTCCCTAAAGGACTGTATCTCATGCCTCTCTGGGGATCCAGAGCCTGGTCCTGCCCTTGGTGCACCACAGCAGGGGTCAGGAAGGCTGACCAGCCCACCTCTCCCTTCTCATCAAAGCCCAACCTGTCAGCACCAGCTCTGCCACCAGGAGGCCTCCACACATCCCAGACAGAAGGCCTGAGATCCCAGAAGCAATCAGCTAGGGGGGGCCTGAGGGATGATGGCCTCAACCCAACCCCACCCCACACCACAGGCTGATGGGGTAAGGGGACAAGGCAGGGGGTCCACCAGGGGACAGTCAGGAACAGGCACCTCTTGCCCATTGCACTTCCCCATGGATTCTTGATCTGGATGCAGAGCTGCCGTGGTCTCTGGTTAGTCACAGACATGTGGCCACTTCAGCTGTTGAAGCAACAGCCCACGGCTGCTCACTTCAAAGCTCATTTCCTGCACCTGAGTCTGACAGAGGTCTGCGGTCTCTATCGTGAGACATTAAACCACAAGAAAGACTCGAGCAGACCACAGCGCCCTCGTGATTGTACTGCTGAGCTGTGTTTGCCATTTTGGGGAGATGTAAAAATGTAAACACCAGATTTCTTAATTTATACTAACCTAAAACTCAATTCCATATTCATGCTCCTTATTGTAAGAATATTTCTTGGTGCCTGTGAGTTGCCTTGAGACTAGAGCTTGAAAAGAAGCAAGAGAAGGGGGCAGGGGTGAGGGTGGGGTGAAGAGGAAGGGGAGGGTCACGGATATAGGGAGGAGAAAAGAGGCAGAGAGGATAGAGAAATGCCAGCCACAGTCCTTCAATGGCCTTTGAGGTCCCCAGTAATTCACCTCTCCTGAGGTGCTCAGCACACTTCTGCCACATGTTCTCTTAGACAGGTACTAAGCTCTTCCCAAAGAGCCCACAGCCCAGACAAAGGCAGAGCATAGAAAAGCGCTCCCATGATTCATTCTGGAAAATGGTGGGTTCTCTGGAAAGAGGCCTCCAGCATCCCTCCAATACCACTCCAGCATCCCAACAGCATCCCTCCAGCATCCCTCCAGCATCCCTCCAGCATCCCTCCAGCATCCCTCTAGCATGTCCAGCTCACCTGAAGGGCTGAGGCAGACTCTTTGCAGCCAGGTCTTTAGGGTGAGTCTTTAGGGAGGATTAATGGTGGACGTGAACCAGACAGCCTTCTCCTTTGCCTGTCTTCATCCATGAGCAGGACTGGAGAAGTTGCTGGGCAAGGGCTGGGGTGGTCAGCTTCTAACAGAAACCATGGCCGGGCTCTCAGAGCAGACACTGACCTGGGGAGCCAGAGAAGCCCAGATAGAAAAAGCCTTCCTGAGCCAGTGAAAAGCAATGTCCAAATAGAGGACTGCAGAGGCAGGTCAAGGGGGAGCTGGCATGAGAGAGAATGGATGCAGTGGTTCTCGGAGACCCAGTCCAGAAGCACAGCTGTGGCACCCTGTGTGAGAAGCGAGTGTTGGGAGGGGAGTCCAGGAAAATACCCTATTAACACTCCTGGGCATAGACTCCTGGAGGAAAGCCCATTCTGGTTACGGTGTGGTGTTCATATGACAGCTGTTGACACCATAATCTTTACAGGGGAGTGATATGAAAGTAATACTTCAATGTTGCAGGGAAATAGCTGGATAGCTCCGTGTTTAAGAGAGCTTGGAGCTCATCCAGAGAGGACCTGAGTTCTGTTCCCAGTACCCATGTCCTTAAGTCAGCTCACAATTGCCTGTAACTCCAGCCTCAGGGGGATCAGTACCCTCTTCTGAACCATCACACACACACACACACACACACGTATGCACGAATCAGTACCCTCTTCAGGACTCCACAGGCGCACACACACACACACACACACACACAAGGGAATCAGTATCCTCTTCTGGACCATTACATATATATATACACACACACACACACATACACACTCACACAAAGACATACGTGCACACACATAAAAATAAATCTCTTTTTAAGACGTAAGAATTGAAGGAGACGGCACTCTTCCCATCCTTTTAGGCCCCTCCCTGCTCTGGAATCAAATAAAATATCTAGGCAGGCTTCATCTAATGTAAAGCAAGTGGGAGAGTAAAGGAAAGGAACACATATGGCTAGGGTAGGGTTTTCCTGCCCATCCCCCACTCCACCCCACCCCCAGTTATCACAGTTATCATATGGCTTCAAAAATATTCACCCAAATGAGTCAGAAAAATACCGCGTTCAAGGCCGTCACACTGTTAAAGTCAAGCTTGGTAGTAATCTTCATAACCACAGACATAGACACACACTGTAAGTCACACCTTTCCCCCATCGCTTAAGCATCCCCCAGCACACGCTGGATCCGTCTCACCTAACCACGACTTCCTCTTCCGCAGTGAACGGGAAAGCCACAGTCACCATTGAGAGCCGGGCCCCAACATTGTTCATGTTCATGCTCAACGGTAAGCAGGAGCACGGGCTCCTGAGCCTCAGGAAGAACGGGATGAAGCTGGAGGTGTACCCTCCCACCATGGGCACCCACAAGCTGCAGATCTTCGCCAAGGGCAACTCTGAAATCTACAGCTCGGTGCTAGAGTACACACTCAAGTGCAACTATGTAGACTTCTCTGTCCGGCTGCCCAGTGAGCTCCACCAGCCTGTGGGCCCCAGCTGGTTCTCAGAGCAGATGGGCATCACGAAGCCCTCTCACGCTGACCCCATCATTCACACCAGCGATGGCCGCTGCTCCATCAGCTTTGGCGTGGAAGAGGGCGTCAGTGTCCTGGCGTCCCTTCATGGTGATGACGGCCCCATCACCGAGGAGACGCAGCGGCGCTACATCTTCCAGTTGAACCGAGGGAAGCGGACTGAGCTCAAAGTCCAGCTGCCCCATGCTGGCAAGTTTGCCCTCAAGATCTTTGTGAAGAAGAGGCAAGAACAAGGGAACTTCATCTTTGTCTTCAACTACCTCTTGTGCTGCGCCAACACCAAGGTGAACTGGCCCATGTTCCCTGAGAGCTTCGGCAACTGGGGACAGGACAATGAACTGCTAGAGCCTCTCTCCGGTGTGCTTCCCGCCAACCGCAACATAGCCTTCAAACTAAAGCTGCACGGTATTGCCAAAGCTCTGGTGAAAGGGCAGGACACGTGGCCCCTCACCCTTAACCCCGAGGGCTACTGGGAGGGCAGCTGCAACACGGCTGGCTGCCAGGAAGTCTACGTCATGGTGCTAGAGAACGCTAACCACAACTTCTACAGCTACATCCTGAAATACAAAGTGAATGACCAGTGAGGGGGGCTGCATTTCTCCACGGTCCCCCAGGGTTATGGCCAGCCCTGCCCAGGGAGGGTCCAAGCAAAGAGCAGAGAGCCTGGGACACCATTAATCTGCATGAAATCACTTCTAGGCCTCTGCTTCAGTTCCCTCTGCCTCAGTCTCCCTGCCGTGTCACAGGCGCTGAGGCTCACTCAGTGTGGCCGCGGAAGAAGAGACAGAGGCCAGGGCCCTCTAGAAGAAAAAGGTGCTATGTAAATCCAAGGTATTGTGACGTGTACGCCCCTGCCTGTGCCTGCTCTTGTGTTAGGACTTTGTTGCTGTAGAGCTGGGTGGGGAAGCGGAGGTGTTCCCGGTACTGAAAGCTTTCCCCACGATGCCTGCCTAGAAAATTCTCCTTCCTGCCCCAATGGTGTTTGAGGCTGAACCTATGAGAGGTGTGTCCCACCCTGCAAGTAACATGGTGTTTTCCCCACTACTTCTGGACCCCAGGGAATGTCGGGCCTGCCCATCTTCCACATTCCTAGTGCCCCTATTAGCTACTTCACGTTCTTCAAAGAGCTTGCAGGGGGGGGGGGNGTAGAAAACAAGCCAGCTGACCCTCAGCCAACTGGAGGCTGTTGTCTCCCAATCCCCAGTGTCTCTGCGATGTGCTAAAGGCAGGAAAGCAGCCGTGTGCACACACACGGATGTCCTGTCCTGGCTGAGGACCAGGGATGGAGTGGGTTTGCAGGTCCAGCAACCCACATGGAAGGGTGGAGACCCCGATTCTGTGTGCCTACCAGAGTTTAACTGAGGGCCTGGAGATTGCCCCAACCCCCACCCCCTACCCCCCACCCCCCACCAGCCATCCTTGGGAACGTCAAATGCCTATATGACCGGCTGGGAGCCTGGCTGATGGCCTGGGCCCTGGGCAGGCAGACGAGCCCCAGCGGAAATCAGGTACCAGAGATTGTATCTGATGCTGCTCCTTCCTTACAAGCCAAACCAAGCTGAGGGGACCACCACCTGCCCCCTAGAGAAAGTGTCGGTGCGTGTCTCTGAGGAAAGCCCTATCATAGCCATTTTCCCTCTTGTCTTTCTCTGAGATGACAACCCCTGCCTTGAGTTCAACCTTCCTTGGGAACAGTTGAGGGCCTCTTACTTGCCTAAAAAGCCTGAGTTGCTTAGCTGGCCCTCAGCAGCACCTGAGGCTGCTGTTTCCATGGCAACAGCTGGAGGGAAAGCAGGCTGCTGCAAGCAAGGAAGGCCTGAGGAGAGCCCCCCCCCAGGCTCCTGTAGTAGCATCCCAGTGCACGGATGTGCTCCAGGAGGGTCCCCACCAAACTTCAGGGTTCTGGGACTCTGCTCACTATGCCCGTCTCAGGACCCCCATCCCTCACTGCTCTCTGAGGAATCTCCTCGGGCTCAGCTGCCGCCAGAGTCAGCCTGGGATACTCACAGCCTCCGCAGTCAACTCTTTCCTCAGTAAGAGCCCATCAGACTCATTCGATATGTGGCTGACCCCCCCCCCCCCAATGCTGGATGCTGGGACTGTAGAGATGGACACAAAGGACTCGGCCATAGTAGGCACCGCATCTCTGGGTGGGCAGTCTGCCAAGTGGAACCTATTTGAAGACCTAGGATCCCAGAACTTCAGTTCTTCATTTCCTTCTGCCCCTTTCCCACAGGACCCCACTGCTACCCACCTGATGCCAGATAGCCCCCCTCCAGCAGACTGGGTAGCCTCACTTGTGATTAGCATGGCTGCTAGGGGCTGAGCTGCCTTGGCTCGTGTCCAGGGTCCTCTGGCAGTCTCAGCCCATCAGCATCTTGTCACTCACGCCTGGAAAACGCACAAAAGTGGGGTGGGGTGGGGGTGGCGGTGTCTCCACTACAAGAAAACGGTGGAGTTTGCACTGCCTGGAAACAGCCTTTCTTCACCCCTTTTATTTTATGAGCAGAAAGAATTGTGCTATGTTTTAACAAAATAGTAAGTGCTTCGGTGGTCCCTGCCACTCGCTAGACACAGCCGCGACAGCCACTGCTAGCCCTGCAGAAAATGATCCCCATGTGTTTTTTTTTTGTTTTGTTTTGTTTTGGTTTTTTTTTCAAAACAGCATAATTAATCCACTCTGGAGCTTGTGGAGGATGCTACCCCACAAAACAGGAGCTGTCCTCAGCACCATAGAGCCAAACCGGGCCTCTCCCAGTGGCCCGGGTCATCCACACGCCCCGCCCTCGTCCTTTAACCAGGTAGCCCCTTTATCAAGGCAGCTGTAGGTGCACTAAGAAAAACGCCTGCGTTTCTTTTTACTGAAGCAAAGATACACGAAACCGAATCCAATCTTCATGAATTTTTACACGCATGCTGCTCAGCCTGGAAATTTGGAGGCTGCGTTTTGAAGGCTTTTTATTCAAATCCCCCTCTTTGTCTGCTGGTCCGCGAGTCTCATTGGCCGATCAAATGGCACGAGCGCCCCCTGGTGGACCACGTGCGAAGTTGCCACCGCTGCAAACCCCCAAACTGGATCTTTTTATGATGTTTCTTAAAAATCTCTAGGTGCTTTCTCGTCCCTTGCGGACGAGTTATGCTGTCTACGGCATCCACATCGTGCATAGTCATCCTTGTGGTAGATATGCCAAGGTCAGCGTTGCCTTGCAGACTGTCAGAGGAGCCTGGGGAGACTTCCTGGCCTGGCGTGGTGAGAAGACAGGATGGGATTAAGAATTGAGCGTCTTGCCCAGAAAGCCTTTGCTGAGACAGAAACCCTGGGCACAGGAATGCCTGGCTGGGGTCGCTGTGATCACACTCATTACTATGGCAATGACAGGCTGAAACTGATCAAACTCAGCGTTTTGCCAGGCAGGCCCCAGGATGGGCGCCAGGGTGCAGAAGGATGGGGCGTGGTGGGGCAAAAGGGTGCAATTAAGCTCTTTTCGGCTTGCTTCAAAAGTGCCACCAGCTCAGCTGGACTGTTCTCTGTCTGATTGTGAATATTTTGAGTTCTCCATATGTTACATTGTCCCACGAGGACGGACTCCTCCCGGCCCACCGAGATTAAAGAGACGTAAATAGATTAACTGAAGCATGAAGGATTTGAGCTAGATATAAAGAACCATTTCCTGTTGTGAAGCAGGAGGGACACGTTGCCAATAAACTCTGCGAAATTCTCGAAGGACTTAAAAAGGAGAAAAGTTCCCGCAGTGGTCCGGCATTTTCTTTGCCGTGCTTACTGAAGCGGTTGGGGTGCTCCCTCCGCTAATTCTTAACCGGCACTGGTTGGCCAGCAGTAAACACCAGGTTAATGGTGTGACCACATAGCTCACTGTTGTCGGATTTCAAAGGCAGTTTCTCTGAGGTCTGCCGTTTCCTTTCATCTGGAGTAAGTAAAGCTGCAGAGGTGACTATTTCTGAAGAGTGTGGGCCACTGGCTGTGTCCTCACACTGTTGCTGGGGCTCTTTTTCAATAAAATTTATATTCATTTTTATCCAACAATGTAATTATCGATCCATCCTTATCGCTGCTCTTACAAGGAGGAAAAAAAAAAAACAAGGGGGGAGGGCAACACTTTCATGTTCAAAGGATGCTTTTAAAAAAGAGATCAATGTCCCCTCCATTTGAACGTGATGGTGAGATGCAAATGGGGTGTTGGGCAAATAGCAATTCCACATTAAAGAAAACATAATTAGGTCAGCCCCGGCCCTCCGAGGCTCACGTGCCTTTGAAGAATCTGAAGACCGCGCTTCCTTCATTGAATCTTGTTTAACTTGAACATTTTAAAGTCAGCCCAAATTTCCTTTTAGAGTGGGAGAAGAAAAACGTGCCAAAAATTTTCCTGTCAACCTACTTTTAGGGTGCTGAATATATAATATACGTTCCTTGATATTCACGCACACACGAGAAACTTTCCAGGTTGCCTAAACTGATTACTCGTAAATTAGACATTTAGGGGACTAGAGGGAAAAAAAAAAAATGAAAATCTAGACACCTCTGAGAAGCTGCTGTAACCATGGAGACCATTCTCATAGCTGTAGTGTGAAGGGCAAAAAGATTTGTGTTCCCAAATCTGGGCTTTTCGCATCCCTCATTGGCAGACACAAAAAAACGAGATGTGTTACACTTCATCCTTGGGGTGGGGGTTCACAGAGGACTGTAATCCACAGGTGAGGGAAGTTTCTAAGGACACACTATGGAGAAATCGGAACAAATTGTCTCCAGGTCTCCGGTGCAGTAGAAGGACGAACTCTTAAATTATTGGAACGGGCTGCAAGTTCCCACCCAAAAGCTGGAAGAGACTGACCTCCAATGTCCCTTCCAGTCCAGAGACTTTGTGAAGCTGTGTCTTTGTGAACAGATGATGGCAGGCACCAGCCTGGGCTTGTCAGTTAGGCAACATCTGAAGGGCCCTGCTGTGTTAAGAGCCTGCTCCCTAAGCCCCAGGCATGCTACACTGCACTTTTCCTGCGGGCGAGGGGATGCATGGAGCTCAGCAGGTGGACAGACCACAGGGAAACAGCAGCCCCAATAGAGGCTGGTCCTCTATGATTTGCAGACAAAACTGAAGACGACTAAGAGTCCCCTGGACAGTCCTCTCTTGGACATGTCCTTGAATGTCTCCGTGGAGTCTCTTCCGCCTCATCCTCAGACCTCAAGTCAGAAAAATTATTCCTAAACCAATCAAATTCCCGAGGAGGATGCCTCGGGGTGTCGTGTGAGCTCTACCATCCTCCATGGTGAGATCTGGCTTTGGGGCCTTGTCTCATGTGCTTCTTCACCCACCATGAGTGCTCAGGCCCACACACTCCCTCAGCGCCACTTCTGGGGCCTCTGTGTGCCAAGGTGAGTCCTGCCTAGGTCATTACTGTCCACGCCAAACTCAAATCTGAACATCCACCCCCACTTGAGCTGTGTTCAGACAAAATGCTTTTCATGATCCTTCCCAAGGAAGTTCATGGTCTCTGCAGAAGACACAGGTGGGCAAGGTAAGTCTTCAAACAAAAATTGATTTTAGGTCTACAATCCTACCTCCTGAAAAACACCTGATCCAGCTTGATTTCTGAAGCTAGGCAGGGCCAGATCTGGTTAATGCTTGGATGGGAAACAAAGGCTTATTTTAATAGACAATCAAGAGAGTGCCCAGTCATCACCTTCTGCTTTAGAGACATCATGTCAAGTGCTTCACTACCAAGGACAGTGTAAAGATGGCTCTTCAAAGAGGGACACAGATGAGGGGCCATGGAGAGACGTCTTCCCTGCAGTTGAGTAAGCTGTAAATAGCAGCTTTAGATCAAAGGCTGCCTCCCTGTGGTCCTCCTGGACCGGCAATGGCATGCACTGATCACGTAGAAGCACCAGTCAGAGCCAGCATCCAGCTTTGGGAATGCAGTGTCCTGGGGGCCATGCCTGAGAAACATAAAAGACTGGTGATCGGGACCCTCAGACTGAGATGGGACATGACGGGGATATCCAGAGCACAGGTCCCCTGGAGAGTCCCCTGATGGTAGGGGCTACAGCGACAGTCCTTAGGATAATCAATAGGAGACATCACAATCCACGCTACCCTGTTTTCAAACATGCTGGTCCCTGTTGTATCGACAGTCTTCCCTCCCTCTCTCCTGGAAAAACCTTGCCTGTCCCTCATCCATCCTCCAGGTTCTCTTCATATTTGTGACTCAGAACTCTGCATGATCCGGTGATGAGAAGGGATTGGAGCTTCACCACTGGACTGCAATTTTTTTTTCCATACAGTTTTATTTTTAAAAAAATATATTTTTCATACAATATATTCCAATTATGGCTTCCCCTCCCAGATCCTTCCAACCTCTCCATCCATCCACTGCCATGCCCTTTCTTTCTCGTTTTAGAAAGCAAACAAGCCCCTCAATGGTGATGCACACCTTCAACCCTAGAGCAGAAGCAGGTGGATCTGAGGCCAGTCCGTTCTACAGAATTAGTTCTAGGACAGCCAGGGATACACAGAGAAACCCTGTCTCAAAACAAACAAACAACAACAAAAGCAAACAAAGTGGCAAAAAAATAGAATTTAAAAAGAAAGAAAAACACCAATAAAAATTCAAAATTGTGGAGCCGAAGAGATGGCTTATAAGTTAAGAGCACTGGCTGCTTTTCCAGAGGTCCTGAGTTCAATTCCCAGCAACCACATGGTGGCTCACAACCATCTGTATTGGAATACGATGCCCTCTTCTGGTGTGCATGGAGACAAAGCATGCATATATATTTTAAAAACACAAACTTGGAAACCATGATACATACATGAGCAGAGCAGGATACATACATGAGAAGAGCAGAAAAACTGGGAGAAAGAAAAAAAGACCCAAAGCAAGATGAGACCAAAAGTCTACAAAAATACCATTGAGTTGGTTTGTGCTGGCCACTGGCTGCTGGGTCCAGAGCTTACATGTGTGGCTAATAAACCCAGTGACAGTCCACTGGAGAAATCATTTTTTCCTTTGCAAGTGGGTATCAGCTGCAGAGAGCTTCTTGGTTGGAGACAGGAGCTCCTGTCCACTTTGCTCTTCTCAGAACTGAGAATTCTTGGAACACACACTTTGGCTCTGCTTCTTGGCACACGCTGGGTGCTTGATAAATGCTCAGTAAGTGTTTCCTTGGGAAAACTGAGAAGGGATGTGAACGGAGCTGCCAGCAGCCATTCCCAGGACATTTGTAGAATGTTTCGTTTTTCCCAGGACTGGCCCTTGTGGTTTTATTCAGCTCTGCCTGTCACAGCCTGGATGGTGAGAAAGAGGCCAAAAGTCTCAGAGGAGGATCCTAACCCAGGGAAGGGGGAACGGCTGCCCTGGGGGGAGACTGAGTGCTGGCTGCTAGTGACCTTCAGAGACAAAGCTGACCCCTTTACCTAGACCAACTACCTCAACTTATTCTTGAGGCTCTCTCTAAGGGGATGTACGCTTAGTCTTTGGACTGTGACTGAATGCAAGACTGCTATGTGAAGGTGGACTCAGGGCCTCCTCATCTGTGAAAGACCCATGGAGTTGCTCTTCCCATATCTAACTGTGGCTTGGTCTGTTTAAAGGAGGTCTGGAACATGAACTTGATGCTTCTGTTTGACCCAAAGTAACACAAACACGCTAAAGCTCCCATTAATTGTATCCTCACCTGCCCAGAGCTCAACCAACAAACCTAGCTGCAGGAGACTCTCTGAGGCCCCAGGAGAACCTATTATCATATGGAAAAGCTGCAAAATGGCAAGTTTTGCTAATTGGGACTAAAAGGCACAATATTTTCTCCTGGCAAATCAGGAGTGTGCTGGGCTGTCACAGAAGAACTCATTATCCCTCTCCCTGTCCCTGCCCCCATCCCTATCTTCTCTCTGTACGTGTATGTGGTATGCATTTCTGTATGCATGTCCACATGTATGGAAACATGTGTGTGTGTGTGTGTGTGTGTGTGTGTGTGTGTGTGTGTGTGTGTGTGTGCATGTGGAGGCCCCCAAGTGGACATCAGGTGTCTTCCTCAATCACTCTCCACTGTACTGAAGCAGGGTCTCTCAATTGAACCCAGAACTCATTGATCAACTATTGTAGAAAGCCACTTTACCCTGGGCCCCCCCTGATCCCAGTCCCCCAACTTCTGAGGTTACAGGCACCTACTAGCTTTTACAAGAGTCCTGGGCACTGAATTCTGATCTTCAAGCTTGCACTTTATCCACAGGGCCATCTCCCCAGTCCCACTTATGGATTTTAAACAAGGTTGCTCTTGGTATTGAGTGGAAAATAAACAGAATTGGCTTGGTTGGTTTGGTGACTAAGGGTTACCTGGACAGGTCCACGGAGACATTCCTGCCTCTCTGGGGCTGAGGAGATGACTCAGTAAAGTGCTTGCTCTGCAAGCATAAGGAGCAGAGTGTGATCCCCAGCATCCATGGATAAGGCCAGGTGAAAGGGCACAGGTTTCGTCACCCCAGCACTAAGGATGGGCAGATCCTTGGCGCTTATCAGCCAGCAAGCCTAGCCCAGCTGGCAAGCCTCGAGTCCCAGAGAGAGACTTTGTCTTAACAAAGAGGTAAATGACACCTGAGGTTGACTTCCTGGTACACACATGTAGACACACTCACATGGGTAGTGCACATAGGCAACACACACACCATGTCCTCTCTCAAGCCAACTGTATAGACATTTGAACCTCACCAACTGAAGCCCAAGGTTTATGAGGAGTCTGCAGTCCCCTCTGAGCTCAGTAGGAAAGAGCCTCACAGTGACCAAAGATCATAGACCCTGGGTGGGAAGGAGAGTTGCACGTATTCACCAAACAGGCGCCAAGACCAAAAGAGTGAAGGAAATTACTCAGCTTCATGGGAAGGGGGGAGCTCTGGCTCCCCAAAGTCAGCCCATGGCTGAGAACAATCCAGACACCAAACAGTAGGTCCCTGGATGCTCTGGAGGGCTCTTCATACCCCTAGGCTCTGGGCAGGAGCCACACAGCCTCCCCACTTAAGTTTCTCAGTCCAGAGAGAAATTGAAAAGTTGGAGCCAAACTCACCGGTGGACTGCACCAGCATTCAGAGTGAGCAGAGATTGGTCATTTCAAAATGAAATGCTGGTCCTGCTGACCTCAGTTACTCCCCTGTGTTGGGGCAGATGTGTCCTCCTCGCCTCTGATCCTATGATCCTGGGAGTGTTAGAGCGACTGGGAGTGGAGCTTCCTCTGGGTGTTGTGGGTCTGGCTGCAGAGTTCACAACCAAGGTCTGCTCAGGGTACCTGCCCAGGCCAAACAGTTCAGGATCTGCTCTTAAGGGAGTGTTGTGAACAGGGCTGGGAACCCGCTGAGTGAGGCTTTAAAGGTGGTATCTTTTTTCCAGTCAACATGGCTACCTCAGAGGCTCCCGAAGAGAGGCTGAAGAAATATAAGTACCGAGGCAAAGAAATGTCTTTGCAGCGACAACAGAGGATTGCTTCCAGCCTACAACTCCGGAAGATCAGGAAAGATGAGCAGGTGCTAAAGAGAAGAAATATCGATCTGTTCTCCAGTGATGTGGTTTCTCAAGCACTAGTCAAAGAGGCCACTTTGCTCTGGATGACATCATCCAAGGGGTGAATAGTTCAGATACGGTCCTGTGTTTCCTGGCCAACCAGGCTGCCAGGGAAATGCTAGCTCAGGAAAATAACCCTCCTCTAAATTTGATTATTGAGGCAGGGCTCATTCCCAAGCTGGTGGACTTCCTGAAGTCCTACCTCTCCCCAGCCTGCAGTTCGAGGCCGCATGGGCGCTCGCCAACATTGCCTCAGGAACTTCAGAGCAGACCTGAGCTGTTGTGAAAGGGGGTGCCATTCAGCCCGATTGAACCCCTCTGTTCCCCACACATGACCGTGTCTGAGCGGGCAGTGTGGGCCCTTGAGAATATAGCTGGTGACTGCGCAGAATTCAGCTGGCGATTGTGTGGAATGTCATTTCCAATAATGCCATCCCACGCCTGATCAACCTTATTTCAACAAACATACCAATCACATTTCTTCAGAACATCACATGGACTTTGTCCAACTTATGCCAAAATAAAAATCTACACCCTGGTGAGGACGCCGTGAGGCAGATCTACCTAACCTCTGTCAGCTCCTGCTGCACCATGACAATGAGATCCTCTCAGATACCTGCTGGACCCTGTCCTCCCTGACTGAGGGCGGCAAAGAGTGAATCCATCATGTGGTGACCACCAGCATCCTGCCCAGGCTTGTAGAACTTAGGACCAGCTCAGAACTCAGTGTCTTGACCCCTTGTCTCCACACTATGGGCAACATTGTGGCCGGAACAGATGAGCAGACCCCAATGGCCATCGATGCTGGCATGTGGAAGGTGTTGGGCCAGGTCCTGAGGCACCCGAAGTTCTCCATCCAGAAACCGGCCGCCAGGACCATGAGCAACGCGGCCGTTGGGCCCAGGCACCACATCCGGCAGCTGATTTTGTGTAACTTGCTGCCTGTCTTGATAGACCTACTGAGGAATGCGGAATTAAAAGTCCAGAAAGAGGTTGTGTGCACCATGGCTAATATGGCAACAGGGGTCTCTCAGTGCCAGCTGACTCTGTTTGCCCACTAGGGAATCTCGGAGCCCAGACATGGAGGCTGTCATTGTCATCCTTGACATCATTTCTTATCTCCTCCAGATAGACCACCTACAGGAGAAAAAAAAAGGCTGTGTTTTCAGACAGAGGAAGTTGGTGGCTTTGAAAAAGTTGAGTCCCTACAGCACCACCATAACACTTATATCAGCAATAGTGCCCTGGACATCACTGAGAAATATTTATGTGAGGACGAAGACGACAACAGTTTGCCCGGGCACGGGCTGAGAGTGTGAATAAGTGGAGAACTAAGACATCTCACACTGTTTTTCAGCCTGAGTACCAACCAGTCATGGACTTCCACGTGGCTTCTGGCGATAGCACAGACCACAGACATCCACACGATCTCTGGTGGCAGTACAGATCTTGGACATCAGCTGGGCCCTTCTGCCACAGCAAGAACCATGGACAACACCATAGCCCTCAACAGCAGCACAGGCCAGTGATGTCAACATGGCTTCAGGGGGCAGCACAGAGCAGACACAAAGGCGTGACCTTCAATGGTGACACAGGCCACCAACATTAATACATTTCCCAGCTGCAGCAGGACCATGGGCCCAAGCAGTGGTCAAATATACATGGCAAACATTTTTTACCAGCTGAGGAGTCTAACTGACTAGGAACAGAGTTTTTTGGTTTTGTTGCCAGTTGTTAATCTTTTTTGTTAGTCTGTTTCTTTTGATTGGGGAATCGATATTATTAATATACAGTTATTAAAAAGCAAACGAACAAACAAACAAAACAAAACCCAAAATGAAATACTAGGTTACTGCATTGTTTAAAGGGCTGTAGACTGAAGAAGGTTACTGAGTTACAGCATCCTAAATAGTAATTTCCTTCTTGCTTCCAAGTAAGTCAAGGAGAAGATGCACAGTCTAGACCTCTGCCATCCCTTGGGAATGTCTCTCTACAGGAAGAGAGGGCTTACCACCTGGCTCATCATACTTACCTCCAAGAAACAAATCGGGGCTTGGGCAACCGATCGATGGAGCCCAGGGAGCCCTTCTTCTGAGGGAATTCATTGGCCTTGAGCTTTGCTGACATTGCCAGATGACTGCCTCCGTGTCACAAGGAATCAGCCATCATGTTGCCCCTGGCTATGCAGAGGACCTGAGCAGTTACACCCCCTGCAGGGTGAGCAGAATTACAGAGAGGCAGCCGTGAGTGTCCAAAAACAGCTATGCTGTGTGATCAATGACAGCAGACAGGAGGAGAGAGGGGCCTCCATAGGACAGTGGTGAAGAAAAGTGAGGAGGGGTCTATTTAAAAATCCAAGCAGAGTGTGACAGCGTCTACTGGAAGCCCAGCACCTCAGAGGGAGAGGCAGGAAGAGTCGGAAACTAACCTGGGCTACATGGACAGATAGGTAGATCCTGTCTCTGAAGAGGAGGAAGAGACATGAAGAGGAAGAGAAAGTGGCCTCGGGACAGCAAATTGTCTAGTGAACATTTTGCCAATAGATCTGTATGTATGTGAACAGCAAAGAAACCTGAAAAGTTGTGTTGGCCATTTTTTATTACATTATACAAAATGAACTGAAGGGCCAGCGATCTGGCTCAGTGAGTAAAAGTGCTTGCCGCACCAGCCTGATGGAAGCCCGATGCCCTGAGTCTAATCCCTACGGTAGAAGGAAAGAACCAACTCCTGATAGTTATCTCTTAACCTCCACCTCCGTGCCATGGTATGCACGTCTGAGCTCACACACATCACAAGCACACACAATAGTGATAGTCATGGGTACACAAAAAGTTTAAATGGAATGGAGCCGTTCCCTCTGCAGGCACTTGGAGGCTGTTCCCACTCCTCCACAGCCTCGGCTGCCCCATCCTGGTGCGGGCATGCGTGGGTCCCATATACCCTTTGCGCACAGCGCGTCTTGAGAATCAGATCGCGTTCCACACCTCCCCAAGGAACATCAGGAGCACATCAGTGTTAACCTGCTGTGGGAGGGAATCTCCTCGGACTGTAAAAGCACCACTTGATGTTTTTTAAAGCTCAGCAAGAATGTGAACGTAAAAGTCCATTTTGAAAAGACGCCAATGATTGGTCTTTCCAGGAAGATGGCCTCTTAGCTACCGGTCTCGTCTCACTGAAAGCCTCCTTGTGCCATCAGGAACCATTAACAGATGATTGAAGCCTCAGGTTTCCCTCTATAAACATTGATTTAACTCCATGAAGAGTTTTAGGCTCCTCTGTACCCAGCACGGGCTGGCCTGGGCTGTGGATCCGATTCTGTTTGCCAACAGGCAGGAATGCACAAAGGTGAAAGGTATATGCCCCTGATACCAGCTCAGCCAACTCACACCTGGCCTGGCAAGAGCCACATCCTCCTTGCCTGTTTCCTCATCAGTGAGGTGAGAAAAACCATTTGCACCTTCTCAGGAGGATGGCATGAGTCAAGAACTCAAAAAAAAACAAAAAACAAAAAACCACCAACCAGCACGTCCCTAGCATAGTGCGCATGCGCTCTCTAGCAGTGTCTTAGGAGTTTCTACTGCTGTGATGAAATGCCATGACCAGAAGCAAGTTGGGGAGGAAAGGGTTTGTTTGGCTTATGCTTCCACATCACAATTCATCATCAAAGGAAGGGCGGGGCACTGGAGGCAGGAGCTGGTCCAGAGGCCATGGAGGGATGCTGCTTACTGCCTTTCCCCACATGGCTTGCTCAGCCTGCTTTCTTATAGGACCCAGAACCACCATCCAGGGATGGCCCCACCTATAAAGGGCTGGGGGGGGGGCTCCCCTATAAAACACTGCTTAAGAAAGTACCCTCCCAGGCTTGCCTGCAGCCCTATCTTACGGAGGCATTTTCCGTATTAAAGTTCCCTCCTCTCAGATGACTATCGCTTGTGTCAAGTTGACATAAAAATATGCAGCAGAGTTGACCCCTTGTCATCTTGACACACAAACATGTCACTGTTAAGCCGCAACCTCTCCTTTCTCATCCATCCCCAAAGATCTTACATTTAAGACATGAATAACTTGAAAATTGCCACAAATTCAGAACACATTTAAAGTTCAGTCCCTTTAAAACATCCGGTCTCGAGTCTTCTCTTTGTCGCCTTCGGAACAAGATGTAGAACTCTCAGCTCCCCCAGCGCCATGCCTGCCTGGATGCTGCCGGTGCTTCCCCACCATAATGATAATGGACTGAATCTCAGAACCTTGCCCGGCTGCAGCAAGCCTCCTCATCTTTGCCAACAGGCAGGACCTGCTTGGAGCACTGTCCTGTAATTCTATTCAAGAGACCCTGGAGTTGGACTCCATCCTCAGCCACCACTGGTGCATTCAGGGCTGCAGGAGCATCACAGGGGACGACTGGCTACCTGGCATCAACTGGCCCCTCGATGACATTTCCAGTTGAGTCTTTACTGCCAACTGAGCTCTTTCAATGTCCCCAGCTCACTGTCCGGACCCTGTCCTCATCAGACACCAGCCTGAGGGATGAGCACCAGCTGGCTAGACTAACACTCCCAAACCTACCTCCACCTGCTGCTGCTACTGCCCATTGCTGCCCCCCCCTGCACCCCGAGTGAGGGCTGTCACCCTGACTCCAAAGATGGCCTGCAGCTGTCATACCAAAAGGAGAGGCTGGGCTGGGAGGGACTACCTGCTGCTACCAAGGTCCTGGGTGTCACCTCTGTCTAGCAGTGAGAATAAAGCACTCCTTGGTCAGTTTAAAAAAAAAAAAAAATCCAGTCTCCTTAAAAATGCAAAATCTCTTTCAAACATTTGAAATCTCTCAACTACGGGCTCCTGTAAAAACCAAAATTAAGTTAAATGCTTTCTGAATTCAAGAGGGAAGACCCAGGACACACTCACAGTCTTAACAAAGCAAAACCACACTCCAACAGCATAAATAATTCAATGTTCAATATCTGGGATTCACTCACCATCTTCTGGGCTCCTCCAAAGGGCTTGGGTCACTTCTCCAGCTCCAGCTCCAGCTCCTGCAGCACACACAGGGCTTGGGTCACTTCTCCTGCAGCACACACAGATTGTCTTCTAGGCTCAGGCCGGCTCCATGCCACACCTGCTGCTGTCTTTGGTGGTCGTCCCCTGGAGCTGGCAACTCCAAAAGGCCTGGGTCTCTTGTTGCAACTGGACTGCACTTCACCAGTAGCCTCTCCTCGGCTCTCTTCAGGAACTCCAACCTAGCCACACAGTGTCAAACCTCAGCTGTTGTCCATAACCCCTTCCCCTTCATGTGTTGAAAACCAGTGCCACCTGGGTGGCTCTTACATTACCAAATTCAGCTTCCAGTACGAGGTGCAGCCTAGGATACCTAGCTTCTATGCGCTGACCCTGAGGAAGCACTTCCTGGAAGATTACACCTTGGTGCCCGCTGCTCGCTTCTTAATCACAACTGATTCTTCAGCCCCAGCTGACCAACATCCACCATCCCAGCGAAGCAAAGGTTTCACTTTAGTGGTTCTGGTAGCTTGTTAATCACAGTTCATTTCCTCAGCCCAAGCTGACCAGACCCACAAATTCTTCACGTCTTTGCTTCCCTCTGAAACTCCACAAGCCAGGCCTCCATCATCTACACTGCTCTCAACGTTCTTAGCTTCCAGGCTCCTTCAGGGCATCCCCCTGAGCTCTCAGCACTCGATGGCTTTTCTAACTGAAAGCCTCAAAGTCTTCTCAGAATCTTCCCAAAAACATGGTCAGGTCTGTCACAGCAGTACCCCACCATGCTGGTACCAACTTGTCTTAGGATTTCTATTGCTCTGGTGCAACACCACAGCCAAAAGCAAGTTGGAGAACAAAGGGCTTATTCAGCTTATGCTTCCACATCACAACTCATGATCACAGGAAGTACAGGAACTCAAGTAGGGCAGGAGCCTGGAGGCAGAAGCTAATCCAGATGCCGTGGAAGAGTGCTGCTTATTAGCTTGTTCCTCTTGGCTTACTCAACCTGCTTTCTTTCTTTTTTTTTTTTTGTTTTTTGTTTTTTGTTTTTTGTTTTGTTTTGTTTTGTTTTTTGAGACATGGTTTCTCTGTATAGCCCTGGCTGTCCTGGATCTCACTCTGTAGACCAGACTGGCCTCGAACTCAGAAATCCGCCTGCCTCTGCCTCCCGAGTGCTGGGATTAAAGGTGTGCGCCACCACCGCCCGGCTCAACCTGCTTTCTTATAAAGCCCAGGACCACCATCCCAGGGATGGTTCCATCCACAATGAGCTGGGCCCTCCACCATCAATCACTGATCAAGAAAATGTTCTATAGGCTTGCCTGCAGCCTGATCTTATGGAGGCATTATTTTTTTTTAAATTGAGGTTACCTCCTCTCAGATGTCCTTAGCTTGTGTCAAGTTGATATAAAACTATCCAGCACACATAATAAGTAGTCAGTACATATCAGACAGTTCTGTGATGACATCTTAGTTGTCATGTGAGAGCTAACAAGACAGATTATCAGATCCTATCCCCAGGACCTGCAAAATTAAGAGAAGACCAATTCCTATAAGTTGTCCTCTGAATGTCCTCTGTGTCATGCACATGTTCTCACACACAGACACATGTATACACACATAAATACATGCAATACATGCAATAAATTCTTTAAACAAATTAATTTTTAAAGCCTTCTAAGATCTCTAGTCCCAAATAGTACTCAGAGATCAGGAAAATAGCTCATTTGGTAAACAGCTTTCAGTGCAAGCCAGAGGACCTGAGTTTGGATCCCAAGGACTCATGTATAAAATTGGGTGTGGCAGCCATCTATAGCTCCAGTGCTGGTTCCACAGGGCTCATTGGCTGGCCAGTCTAGCCATCAGTGAGCCCAGTTCCAGTGATCTCTCAAACAACAAAGAGAAGAGCATTGAAAAAGTCTGACAATGTGACCTCCACAAACGTGGGACACACTATACACCACTTACTACCAGCTATAGGAGTTCATCTGTCACAATGCAGTGACACCACACTCCAGGCACCCCAAGTTACCTCTTCAAACTCGACTGTAGTCTGAGGGTCCCCAAGCCTGGGTGGAAGCAAGTACAACATGCTCAGACAAGGAAGGTGGGACCAAGGGGAGGAAGGAAAGAAAAAGAAAGTCTCCCACAATCCAACTCGTGAAACCACACGTGAAACCAGGGCTGGGGCTGTAGCTCAGTAGTGGACTATTTGTCTCACATGCATGATACCCCAAGTTCAACCTCAGAATGGACAGAGGAAAAGAAAGAGAAAAAAGATGAATAAAATTACTACCCAGGTACATTTACCCAATGCAGTACTACTCAGCTATTAAAAACAATGAATTTATGAAATTCTTGGGCAAATGGATGTATCTGGAGGATATCATCCTTAGTGAGGTAAGCCAATCACAAAAGAAGTCACTAGATATGCACTCACTGATAAGCAGATATTAGCCCAGAAACTTAGAATACCGAAGATACATTATGCAAAACACAAGAAAACCAAGAAGGATGACCATCGTGTGGATACTTCATTCCTCCTTAGAATAAGGAACAAAATACTCATGAAAGGATATAGGTACAGAGACAAAATTTAGAGCTAAGATGAAAGGATGGACTATCCAGAGACTACCCCATTCGGGAATCCATCCCATCATCTGCTTGTGGACGTTGTACATCGTGGTGCGCACTAGGCTCCGCACCACGATGTACAACGTCCACAAGCAGTGCCCAGGAGTGGTATTGCTGGATCCTCAGGTAGTACTATGTCCAATTTTCTGAGTAACCGCCAAACTAAGAGACTCTGCCAGTGCCTGACAAATACAGAGGTGGATGCTCACTGCCAACCATTGGCCTGAGCACAGGGTCCCCAATGAAGGAGCTACAGAAAGGACCCAAGTTGAAAGAGTCTGCAGCCCCATAGGAGGAACAACAATATGAACTAACCAGTACTCCCAGAGCTCCCAGGGACTAAACCACCAACCAAAGAGTATACATGGTAGGACTCATGGCTCCAGCTGCATATGTAGCAGAGAATGGCCGGCCTAGTTGGTCATCAATGGAAGGAGAGGTCTTTGGTCCTGTGAAAGTTCTATGTGCCAGTATAGAGGAATGCCAGGGCCAGGAAGCAGGAGTAGGTGGGTCTGCTTGTGGACGTTGTACATCGTGGTGCGGAGCCTAGTGCGCACCACGATGTACAACGTCCACAAGCAGTGGAGCATCTTCTGGGTATATGCCCAGGAGTGGTATTGCTGGATCCTCAGGTAGTACTATGTCCAATTTTCTGAGTAACCGCCAAACTAAGAGACTCTGCCAGTGCCTGACAAATACAGAGGTGGATGCTCACTGCCAACCATTGGCCTGAGCACAGGGTCCCCAATGAAGGAGCTACAGAAAGGACCCAAGTTGAAAGAGTCTGCAGCCCCATAGGAGGAACAACAATATGAACTAACCAGTACTCCCAGAGCTCCCAGGGACTAAACCACCAACCAAAGAGTATACATGGTAGGACTCATGGCTCCAGCTGCATATGTAGCAGAGAATGGCCGGCCTAGTTGGTCATCAATGGAAGGAGAGGTCTTTGGTCCTGTGAAAGTTCTATGTTCCAGTAAAGGGGAATGCCAGGGTTAGGAAGTGGGAGTGGGTGGGTTGGTGAGCAGGGGGAGGGATAAGGGACTAGGGAGGGGGAGTTTTCAGAGGGGAAACCAGGAAAGGGAATAATATTTGAAATGTAAATAAAGAAAATATTTAATTAAAAAATATTTTTTCATGAATTCTTTGGTTTTCCTATCATTCAAATGATAGAGACCAGAGGCTAGAGTGGTAGCTCAGTCAGTTTATAAAATACCAAGGAATGAAGACCGGAGTTCAATTCCAGAGCACCCACATCCAGGGAGGAGGTTGAGGCTGAGAGCAGTTGTACATGCTTACAATGGAAACACTGGAGAGGTGGAGACAGGCAGATGCCTAGGGCATACTGGCCACCCAGCCTAACCTAATCAGAGAGCTCCGGGCCAATGAGAGTCTGACACACACACAAAGCAAGGTAGCTAAAGTCTGAGGAATGATAGCCAATATTGACTTCTGGCTTTCACGGGCATGTGTATATACCCCGCCAACACACACACACACACACACAGTATGCCCCAGTCCTTACACAATTAAGTATACACTATGTGCATAAGTATTCTCTTCCAACAAAAATGCAGCAGAAAGCTGGCAAGAGACACTCGAGATGGTGGCAAAAAAAAAAAAAAAAAAAAAAAAAAAAAAAAAAAAAAAAACATGACAGCTTCCTCCTCATTTTCTCTTATATTTTTCCCTAGGCAAGTGGGCACCTTGTTGGAAAGCCTCGTGAGGATCCCCCTCAGAGACCGCTGCTCTAGAGCCTCTCAGCGGCAGCTCATGAAGGATGTTGAGCCAGAGTCACTGACTTTAATTGTTGTTCAATTCCTGGCCCATGAAAATCACAGGGTGGTGGTTGGAAAGGTGGACTGGTGGTTAATAGCACTGGCTGTTCTTCCAGAGGACCTGAGCTCAGCACCCACATGGCAGCTCACATCCAGCCGTAACTCTTAGGTCCAGAGGATCTGATGCCCTCTTCTGGCTCCCATGGGTACTGCACACACAAGGTGCACATAAACGCAGGCAAAACACTTGTGGGTATAAAATGAAAAATAACTCATATGATGACAAAAGTGTATTGTTTGGGGAGGGTTTGTGACACAGACACAGATAACCAATACAGTACTTTCACCAATGAAAGACCTGCCCCTCAAGATTCCCAGACCTGTCTGACTTACAGGAGTTTAAGTTCTCTATTATCGCTGGGCACAGTGGTACGTACCTATAGTCCTAGTAGGCACAGACAAGAAGGTAAGTGCAAAGCCAGCCTCGGCTACATGATGAGACAATGTCTCAAAAGAACAGTGACAAATATCCCTGTAGCACACAAAGATCAGATGTGAACACAGACCTTTTCAAAAATCTCTAGGATGAACACCAGAACACTGAAGACAAAACAGCCCCCCCCAAAAGCAATAAGACCAGCTGTCTGGGAAGCATCAGGAATCAGAATGGCTTCATGCTTCACTTCACAGCTCAGCAGAATCGAGTACAGTGACTCCTGCCTTCAACACTGCTGGAAAAATGATATCCAACCTGGAGGTCCTCCAGCTAAAACCCAATCAAAGACGAGAACAGAAGAAAAAAAATATTTAGAGCCCTTCAAGGTCTCTAAGAAAACTGAACTCACTTGAGCCACTTCTATGATGGAATGCTACACCCAGCAAAGGACATGGACCAAGAGAGAGACAGAATCCCTGAAAAGAGGGACTCCAGGAATTCCTGGGACACTGGCAATGAGAAATCTGAAGAACGGAGGTGTTGGGGGCAGGAAGTAGTCAAAGAGCTGTGTCATCACCACACTGAAAGGTCCTCAACGAGGCTTCCTCATAGAGTGGACAAAACTGAGAGGGTATGGAGCACTGTTGAATTCAGAGGACTGCTTTGTGCTAACTCAGCAAGGAAAATATGTTCCAGAAACTGAACATCAATGTTTACATTGTAATGATCTGAATGCTGTGTGCTGATGTGTTAGATGATGTTTGGAGATCTGGTAGTGCTCCCAGCCTATCCTTGCCTCCCCCATCCCACCCCACCCCTGCCCTATCACATCTCTACTTCCCTTGGAAACACTTAGTAGGTGACAGAAGAGTCTGGTGTGTGGCATATTTGCGGTTTCTGGATGTGAATTGCTATAGTTTAGATGCTCTGGTAAATGGTCTTACCTTTATGTTCATTTCCTCATTGTTTGTTTCTAGTCTGTAAAATGCATTTATTGTTATGCATGGATTTTATATCCAGTGAGGCATTCCTAAATGGCCTTATCAACTGTTCACAGTTCAATAAGGAGGCCCTGTTGGGCTCTTTGTGCACAGCATCACATTGCCTGTGGATAACTTCTTTTCCCTCCTCTCTTGTTCTATCCTTTGTTTCTTCCCCTGGTCTGATTGTTCTGGGTAGATGTGATGAAAACAGTAGGTGTCTGCTCCGTGTTTTCTACCTCAGCATGTGTTCAATACTTGACCTGGTTAGGGTGAGGCAATGCAAAACTTGTATGTCTAGAATAATCACAGCCTGATCTCAATATAGTCTCCTTCTTATATATATCACATGGTTTGGTTTGGTTTGGTTTGATTTGGTTTGGTTTGGTTTTGAGACAAGTCTCACCCTGTAGTTTTGGCTGGGTTAAAAATCACTATGTAGACCAGGCTGACCTTTAGCTTGCAGTAATTCTCCTGCCTCTGCCTCTCAAGTATTAGGAGCAAAGCCATGGGCCACCATGCCTGTCTTATGTCAAAGGATCTGATTTGTTGATGATGCTAATAGAATTTTTAGTCTACACTCACAAGAAAGTTTGGCTTACCCTTTTCCATTTGCAATGCCCTTGTTGGACTCTGTGGAGGTTAAGGTGACCTTGAAAGCAACTAGAGAATTGCTGGAGAGCTGGTTCAGGCTTTCTTTTTTTTTCCTCCTTAAATGTTCAAAAGCATTTGTTGGTGAAGCCACTGGAACCTGTGGTTTTCTTGGTGGGAAGATTTTCAATTAAAAATCAATGACTTTAAATTTCGCATTCTGTTTCTCCGTGTCTCTGTTTTGATATGCTGTGGTTTTGAAGGTTCGTCCCTTGGATTTAAACTGTTCTATTCATTGGCATTGAGTTCTTTATACCTATTCGTTAGTGTCCACAGGATCAGTCCCAATCTGGTGTTTTTGCTTTTCTTTCAAGCTATTGCTGATTTGTGCCTTCCCCCTCCCCACCTTCAGTGATCAATAGCCCCACAACTAAACACGGTACAGATTATCGCTGCCCAACGCTGGCTTACCTTCCTTCTGGGATCTGCCCAAGAGAGCTCTAAATGGACCATAGGGCAGTTTCATTCTAGCATTCTAGGATTTCCTTTGCTTTTATTTTTGACTTTTGGCTGGGGTTTTTCTTTTGGTTTTGTATGTGTTATGTGTAGGCAGATGTGAGAAGCGATGGGTGGGTACCACACGGCACGTGTTAAGATCGGAGGACCACCTCAGGTGTCAGTCCTGGTGTTCCACCGTTGAGACAGGGTCTTTTTGGTGCTTGTTGCTCCATGGGCTAGGCTGGCCATGAGTGTCTGAGAAGTCACGGTCTCTACCCCACTTTCCCCTGTAGGAATGCTGGGATAACAGACATGCCTGTCTTATCTGGCTTTACATGGGTTCTGGGAATTCGAACATAGGTTTTCACACTATCGGGTCAGCCCTTTACCCACTGGGCTATCTCCCCTTCCCCACTTTTATGGTTTTGAGAGGACTAAATTAGCCAGAGCCAGGCTGACTCCTTGACAGACGGCACACTGGCAGTTTGGGAGACAAGGCTTAAGTTTCTGTTTCCCAGAAATGAGAACCTGGATCCAAGAACCTGTGGTCAGCCAACACCCCCCCCCACCCCCCCGTTTCAGGAAGCCAATCCAAGGATGCCTTGCCACCCTGGAAAGTCCCCAGAGCCCTAACCAATCACAAAGGCGCCCATACCTCACTGGAGATAGAGTCAACCAGTCTAAGGAAAGAAAGGTAAAAGCCACCCACGCCTACCCTAACGGCTTTAAATTGATCCTGAAGAGCACACGCCTGTGTCTCCATTCTGCAATGGGGAGACCCCTGCCCGCAGGAAATTCAGCTGAATAAACGCTCTTTGCTTTTGCATACTATGTGAGGCTTGGGTCTTCCTTCAGTGACTCATGAACCCTAACAGGTTTTGGTTTGGTTTTGAGACCTAGGTTGGTCCTCCAGCTTCCCAGGTGGTGATGGGGCTCTAACCACTGATCTACAGCAGGCCACAAACCAGCTATGATTTAGCTTTCGGATGAACGCCGAATTATTTCCGCCATGACTGTGCAACCTGCTTTTCCCACCCGTTTTCCTCCTGAATCCGCACTGTGATTTACTGTTGTGTCCTTGGTGGCAGCTTCTAACTGGGGTCAGCTCGAACATCAATGTAGTTTAGCACTTCCCTAATGACTGCAGATATTAAGCATTTGCCCATATCTATATGTACACTTGCATGCATAAATAATAAATACATATACACACATGATATACTGGGCTTTCGTGCATCTTTTAGGAAGTTATCTTGTGCATGAAGGATCATTCTGTTCTTGTGACAATTTTCTGAGTTCTTGGTAAATTCTGGATGTTAATCTTCTGTCGGATCAATATCCAACAGTGACTTTGCTCCGTCCTCTCTGCCCTCTCTGCCCTCTCTGCCCTCTCTGCCCTGCTGTTCCCTCTGCTGAGCCAAGCTTCTGACCCTGGTGAGCTCTCCCATCTCTGCTTCTTATTCACTCCTAAGTCCTCGGAGTCCCATCTGGTCAAGTTGGCGCCTGTAATTATACCGATAAGTTTCCCCTGAGTTTTCCTCCAGTAGGTTCAATGTTTTCCATCTTACATTAAGGTCTTGGGTTAAACCTGAGAATCACAAGGAGAAGAAACCAAATCCACAATTGTCCAATTAAAGCACGAGGTATGGTGGGGTGTGCTCGGGACTGGCCAGCTGGTGTCTCACCCTAAGTCAGGATTTGAGAGACCTTTATAGGAGCCTTTATAGGAGCAATAAGGTGTTCACAGAGGTTCGAGAGCTGGCAGTCATACAGTGTTGGAAAGATACAATGGAAGGTATAAGGATATGTATCATGTGAATGGGATTGCAAGTTTAGTGTAAGTTGAAGAACATGTTTTGCAGTTTACATCAGACCTAAGAAACAGGAACTAAGTCGTAATTACAAATAGAATCTTTAACTTGCAAGGACTTAACACAGGACAATCAGGAACTTATTCTTAACAGTCTTAACTGCGAGCAGAACACTGGATCTGTAAGGCATCCTTTTCCTGTTTGGGTCTCTCATTAACTTTCAGGGTCTATTGTTTCTGTTCCAGCCTCACACTTGGATCTGTTTTCAGTTGGGTTCTGGGCAGGGTAAGAGATAAGGGTCTGAGTTCCACCATCTGAACGTGGATGTCCAGTTTTATAGTGCCCTTTGTCGAACAGGCTGTGTTCCCTGCCGGACCTGGATTTTTAGTCCCTTTGTCACAGATCAGACGGCTGTAGTTCCGTGGGTTTATTTCTGGATCCTCAGTTCTATGTCAGCCGTCTTTGTGCTGGTTTTCGTGACGGTGCCTTGACAGTTTTGTTGCTGTGGCTCTACTGTAGAGTCTACAGGACTGTTATACCCAAGCCTTGCTCTGTTTGCTTAGAACTGCCTTGGCTGCTTATGGTCTTCTGTGCTTCCCTGAGATGCCAAAGAATTCTTTCTATCCTATTCTTCAGACTGGTGTGAAGACTCCCTTTGAATAGGGATTATATTGACTCTGGAGACTGCTTTTAGGAATATGGCTATCGTAACACTGTTAATTCTGCTGGGTCCATTTGCATGGGTGATGGATCGCTCCAACTTCCAGTGTCCTCTTCAGTTCCTCCCTCGGTAGTTCTTAGTTGTATTACATAGGTTGTTTGCCTAGGTTGTGCTTAGCCTTATTCCCAGCTCTTTTCTTGCTTGTTTCTTGGGTTGTTTTGGGCTACTCGTAATGGAATTGTCTTCTTGATTTCTTTCTCCAGAAGTTCATTATTGATGTCTAGAGACATTAGATTGATTGATTAATTGATTGATTGACTTTGTTTTCACATTCATATGAAAGATTGTGTGTTGTAGGTATGCATGTGTAAGCCAGAGATCAACCTCAGATTTCTTTCTTTCTTTCTTCTCTTCTTCCTTCTCCTCCTCTTCCTCTTCCTTCTCTTCTTCTGACACAGCATCTTTCTGGATGACTTGGAACTGGCTATGTAGACCAGGTTGGCCTTGAACTCACAAAGCTCCTCCTGCCTCTACCCCTGGAGAGATAGGATTAAAAGTGTGAGCCACTATGTCCAGCCTATCAGCTATCTTTTCTTAGGATCCTTCAACTTTGTTTTCTGAGATAGGATCTCTCATTGGAACCTGGGGCTTACAGAATTGGCTACGCTGGTTGGCCAGCTATCCATCGACGTTATCCTGTCTCCATTTCCCCAGTGATAGGATTACAAACATGAGAGCACCACATCCTGATTTTTACATGCCTAGGGTGATTGTGCACCCTCGTGCTTTCTGACTTTGACAGACCTAAGAGACAGCCATCGTGAGTCCTCTAAGCAAGTGACTGTATCATCTACAGACTGGTGATTTCTCTTTTATTTGCATCTCTTTTATTTCTTTTACTTGTAAAATTGCTCTAGCTAAAAGTTCAAGTTCCACCTACAGGGTTGCAGACCCCTTCAGCTCCTTGGGTACTTTCTCTAGCTTCTCCATTGGGGACCCTGTGTTCCATCCAATAGCTGGCTGTGAGCATCCACTTCTGTGTTTGCCAGGCACTGGCATAG
>NC_034599.1:95787746-95839167 GCF_900095145.1 Mus pahari
CAGCGTTTACATCATCACTTGTCACTCCCAGGTGTAGTACTTAAAAGAACCTGGCCACCCCAGACTCCATCCCTTCCCACCCTGTCTCTGGTTCAGGTGGTGACGGGGGGCATGTTTTCTCTCTCTCTCTCTCTCTCTCTCTCTCTCTCTCTCTCTCTCTCTCTCTTGCTCTCGCTCTCTCTGTCTGTCTTGTTCATTCTGTCTGTCTGTATCCCTCCCTCATGTCCCTACTCTGAGACAGCCTTTCGCTCTTCTCCCTCCCCTAATAAACTTCTGACACTTTATCTGTTGAATGGTGTGATTTCTTAGCTGCACAACTTCCCCACCCTTCCATGCTTTATCCTATCACCACCTCCAAAGCCCAGGGAATTTGACAGAAGATGGCTCAGGAAGACCGTAAGAGCCTGGGAACGAGAAGGAACACTGTGAAAAGCTGTCTTCTGGACACAACGTGGCTGGGAGGGACTATAGGCAACTAGCGGTTACTGGAGGAGGAGACATGGTCTCCATTGGTGTGTGCACTAGTAAGTTGTCCTAAGGTAAATGACTGCCACCAGCCATGCTGATGCAGGCAACTCTAGTTGAATGCATCAGAAGAAAGTATGGAAATAGAAGACAGACTTATGGAAATAGAAGACAGACTTATGGAAATAGAAGGCAGACTTCCTGAGGGCTTCAGGGAGCCAGAGGAGATAAGAGGATTATGTGGAGATTTTAATCAAAGTACAAAATACATGTGTGAAATAGTGAAGTCTTAAAAAATTATTTCAAGTGTTTAGGGTTGTTTTTATCTTTGCTAAATTTTACTTTATAACATAAAGTATCTGATTAGGAGTAATTTATGTGAGTAGCTGAATAGACTGTGCCTCCATCTGCTGTTGTATAGAATGACTTATAGCTGTCTGTCCACTTGACCTACAGTGTACTTTAACCCTGATTCGGGGGACATTGGAGTTATCCATCATTGTTATACATCATACCTAGTAGTGTTTATGAAATTGAGTGTACCAACATTCAGTGCATATATGTTATATAATTATATATAATCATATGTAACATATAATTATACATGTATAATTATGTTATATATAATTATATGCAAAATATTATCATTATTATTATTATTATTATAGTGTCCTGCTGGATCCTCTCTTTGTCCCTTCTTATTGATTCTGGCTTGAATTATACTTTGTCAAATATGACTATAGCCACCCCTGCTTGCTTTCAGGTCCCTTTTGCTTGGAATGTCAGATTCCCTCCTGTATTTTCAGGCTGTGTCTATGTTGACACTATAAGTTTTTTGTAGAGAGCAACTACTTAGATTTTTTTTTAATTTAGTCAACAGTCTGGGTCTTTCAGTTGAAGAAATAAGACTGCTTACATTTACAGTTATTATTGGAAGGTATTACTAATTTGTGTAATTTTGTTCTTCTTCCAGCTGTTTGGTGTAGAAGAATTTTAATCCAGCAACATGGCTGCTCTGGCAAGGGACCATATCCAAAGACCTTCTAGATCTATGTGATCTGGTGGGAATGCAGCCACACCCTGGATTACAGTGTGATCCAGCCTGATTACAGACACACCCTTTGTACACTTTAATCTCAAACAATGATACAGAGATGTCTAATTGAGGATCAGACAAAGTGACAAATCAGAGAAAGATTTGACAGAATGAGTCAGGGATAGGATACTCCCAATTCTCATGAGAACAGACAAGAAATGAAGGCTATTTATGAGCAGTGGAGAGAGAGAGAGAATGAGAGAGAGAGAGAGAGAGAGAGAGAGAGAGAGAGGAGAGAGGAGTCAGTGCAGTGAAGGTAGTGCAGTGGAGTTGAGTTTGTTCATGAGTTTATTTAGTTCATAGCAAGTCAGCAGAAGCAGTTGAAGCCAGAGATTAAGAAGGAGGAGCCAGATTAGACCAAATTGCCAGAGTTAGTTTGAGGCCAAGCAGAGCAGTTCAGTGAGAAGCTGAGAGACAAGCCAGATTCAATCAGTCAGCCTAGGAAAGTTTGAGCCAGAACAGTTGAGTTGAACAAGCCAGCCAGAGTTCAGAAAGAGCTAGAAAGGGTGAGCTTATTCAACAGTAAGCCTGAGGTGACAATGACATCTGGTGAGTAAAAGTTATTTTTATAGTTTAGACTATTTTGATGTTCTTTCTCCCTATTGTTTTCATGGATTGCCCTTGATGGTTTATCCTCAATAATATTTGATTCCTCCCTGATTCTTGTTTATCTGATCCTCTAGTGAGATTTCTCCTTTACTGAAATCTCCTCTGTCTTACTTCTGTGTGGGGGATTAAGTATCTTATACTTAGTTAACTAATTTAGTTACCTTACACTTAAGTCATATATTGACCTAGTGATCATGAGCTCTTTTAGTATAGGCCAACCTTTGATAGTTTCCATTTCTCAAACTGATCCTAAAGGATGACTTCTCCGGACACAGAGGTCTAAGTTAGCAGTTGTTTTTCTAAGGCCTGAAAGAGATTAATTCATGCACTCTCGCTGGATCTTTAGACTCTAAAGTTCAGAGTGTATGCTGAGAAGCCTTAAGTACTAAAGGGATTCCCTTCATAAACCCATTTGGTGCATCTCTTTCTTATATCTTTAAGGGTTGGGTTTTTTTTTTTCCTTTGTTCTGAGCTCTTGACAGTTTAACTATAATATGATGTGAAGAAACTCCTTTCTCAAAAAGAGGGGGGCTACTAAATCAATACTAGCAATAGCTTAACTACATATAAAGGGTTGAAAGTAATAACTTTATCGAAGATAATTTGTCAGGAAACTGAAAATACCCACATGTTTCCAGACAGAACCATGAAGAACATTCCCGATGGCCAACACACCCCTAAGATGTATCCAGTGTAGCTGGGAAGAAGATGCAAACTCAAGCCCACTTTTCCTCCCACTTCCAGTGGAGAACATGATCATAAAAAGGAATAAGCAGTTACTATCAGTGTTTGTCCCTTCCAGCAGAGGCTGAGATCACAGATCTTGCCTACGGAATACTGTAGGCTACATCTTCTCCTGTCCTTTGTTCATAGTTAGATCAAAGCCATCAGTTAAGCTCTGCTGTGAGTGTTCACAAGGACTTCACTACTGTGGTCGACTTTTTGTTCAAAAGAAGGCACTAGTAGCTCTTCTACAACCTTCAGATTGTACTGATCAGCTGTTTTGGCTCCCCTGTCATTTTGACCAAAAAATGAGAAGGATGTGAGCTCCAAGGAACAGAAAAGGAGCCAGGATCAGTCAACCCCATATGCTAACGGGTTAGAGATTGTGGGACTCATTAAGATGGTCACATCCTGCTTCTCCACAGTAGACTTCTGGCAGTTGAGACTCTCAAGCCATGTGCACACAAACCACCAGGTAGTGGGTACCACTTGAGTCTCTCCACAATCTCCCTAGACTGGCATGTCTGCCAACAACTACTTCATGGTTTACACATCCCACAGGGGAACACATTCATCATAGCTCCAGTAGCTAGAATATGCTCCTCATGAGGTTGCTCTGGATGCTACACACACCCAGGGAGTGTCTCTAAACGAACAGAGGTTCTCAGGCAGAATCATGGAGAGGCTGTGCCCAAGCTCTGAGCCTGGAGCCAGCTACCTCTCCCTAGTGGAAACCAATCTGCCAAACACCCTGGTACCCGGCTTCACAGTAGGCCATCATTTCCCCTTGTACTTCACCTGCAGAGCAGCCTTACAGATCCAGCGGCATTTATCAAGCCTATAGAATCATAGCCAGGGATATGGCATTTCATGTCCAGGATTGCAAAAGTATCCTTTTTTGGACCTCAGTCAAAGGGTCAGCAACATTGTCATCATTGAAACTCTAAAGTAGACTTATGTTTACTGGTAGATTTAAATTGCTAATATTTCATAAATGGCTTCTTCATTTACATTCATGGAGATACTTGCCTGTAAATTTCTCGTAATGTCTTTGTCAGTCTGGACTATTTTTTTAAAAATCAAAAACGATTCTTTCTTGTCTGAAAATACTTCGTTATGGTTGCTATTTTTGCATGTTTTTAAAAAGGGTTTTGAGACATAAATTACAGACCATGACATTTACTTTATATATGCCATTTTCATAAGTTCTTGGAGTTGTCTAGTCATTCCACAATGCAGTTTTAGCACATGCCTCTTACCCCGTAAAAGCCCCCAGACCCAGCTCTTACTCCAGGCAATGACTACTTCTACAGATTTACTCTCCAGGTATTTTCTACATAGACTCACATTGTCCATGATGCGAAGGGTCTGCTGCTTAGTATGGACTTTTTTAGGATTATCCGTGCTATAAAATGAAACAATAGTTTGCTACTCTGCATTGTACTATAATACTGTCCTGGTTGAATATAATATGTATTTAAGTCACCAGTTGATGGATACTTATTTAGATTGTCTCTGGGTTTATGCTATTATGAATGCAGTTAAAGACATTCAAAGGCTAAATACCAATATGTATACATACACACACACATTTACATATATATATATATATATATATATATATATATATATATATATATGGAGAGAGAGAGAGAGAGAGAGAGAGAGAGAGAGAGAGAGAGAGATACATGCTTCCATTTTAATTTGCAGGTCCCTAGAAGTGGAATTGCTATATTGAATACATAAAGAACCCTTGCACCTTCTTAATAAGAAAGCAAGCAACCCAATTAAAAACTGCACAGAAGTTATAAATATGCATTGCATCAAAGAAAATAGAGCATGAAAATAGCTAATAACCCTGTAAAACTGTGCTCAACATCTTTAGTCATTAGTAACATGCAAATTAATACCGTAACGCGTATTAGCTTTCCACTACTATAACAAAGTACCTACGATGAACAATCATAAGGGGGGGGAAAGTTCGTCTGTGTGCATGGTCTCAGAGTCTCGACGTGGTCAGCTATGTCGCTTTGAGACTATTTGGTGAGGAACAGGAGGGAGATCAGAGCTTCGTCTCACTTTGTGGTAGCAAAATAAACAAAAGAAGAAGCGAAAATAAATAAATAAGGGGCTAGGGTCTCAATAAACCCTTCAAGAGCGCAAAGTCATGACACAACTCCCTTCAACTAGTCCACAGGGACTCATGAAGGTTCCACTACCCCCTAACAGCAGCGCAGACTGGAATCAGGCCTTTAACACTTGGGCCCTTATAAACATTTCTGATCCAAAGGTTGGCAATGAGTTCCCATGCTACACACATTAGGATGGCTGTCAAGGTTTGATAAGGACAGGGTTAAACAGGAACCCTCAAATGTGGGCGAGTAACATGGCTTAGCCATTTTTTTTTTTTTAAAACAGCTTGGTATTTGAAAAAGCCAAACACAAACCTGGCAATTCAACATGTCGCTCTAGAGAAAGTCCTAGAACCGAATCTGTTTGAACTAAACCCAACCCCAGGGCCCGGGTGTGGCCTTGGTAGGTGCTCATTTGCTGACTACAGATTTCACATGTGGCGTAGCGGTTGTTACCTCTGATGACACACAGAGCTGCCCGGCTTGTGGCTGTGACATGTGACGCCTTCACCACCACAGCAGATGCTTCTGAAGACAGAAGAGAACTTAGAAAGGTCACAAACAAGTTTGCGTTAATCTTTCATTCTTTGTGGATTTAAGCATATATGATCGAATGGTGACATTTCTTAAGTCCAGGGGGGGGGGAAGGAAGGACATGTCTGTGCCTCTGTCTTCAAGAAAGAATCTTTGTCTAAAAGGAACACAGTCCCCCACCACAGGAGCTTTATAACTGTAGTTTGTGTGATAGGGCTCTTGTATGTGGGTTTGTGTGCATGCGCACGTGTATGTGGACACTGGAAATCAATGTTGAGTGTCTCTCTCTTGGTGTCTCTCCCCCTGATTTTTGAGATGGTCACACTGTGCCTGGAGCCCAGTGATTTGGTTAAATTAGACAGATGGCCAGCAAGCTGAAGGAACCCTCCCGCATCCAGCTCTCCACATGCTAGGATTACAGGCACGCACTGTAACACCTGCCTTTTTACGTGACTGCTGGGGACCCCACTCAGGGCCTCTAGCTTACACAGTAAGCACTGCACCAACTAAGCCAGCTCCTTAGCCCCTAGCGTTTTGAGTTTGTTTTACTACGTAGCTCAGGTTGGCCTTCAACTCCTGCCTCAGCCTCCCAAGTGATAGGATTTCAAGCTTGTGCCATGGCTGGTTGCCTTAGCTCTTAAAGGAGGTCACTGGATCATGAAATAAGCCCCATTCTCCCTGGAGAATTGAATGAGCATGTGGCAAATGGCTAGATCCTGTGGTTTCAGTGTTCCCCCCAAAGCACTGTGAGCAAAAGAAATGGCCTCCCCTGCTGTCTCTAATTCTCTGTTTCCTGGGGCCCTTGCCTGTGGTGCAGCTTATGGTCTCAAACTGCCTTGATTGCTGCATTCTGACTATACAGGCAGAGAGTGAAGACCTTTCTACTTAGTGTTTAATTGGCACCAACATTTAAAACTAAGCAAGTTTAGCTTAAAATCTGACTGGCCATCTCTTGCTGAGCAGCTTGTGAACATCTCTGTGGGGAACCCAACTGTGCTTGTCACCATTTGGTTGATCTGGCTCTGCGGGGCATCCCATACCAGTCCCTCTGAAGGTCTCCCCCAACCATACAGCTGGTCAGCTGTCTGATCTGATGACTCCTACAGCTGCTGTCTCTGCAACTGATGTTACCTGCAGAGTCTCAATCTCAGCTCTCCAGGTCTCCTAGTCAGCATCTCGCATGGCCTGAGTCAGGCTTGATGAGTTAGAATCACAGTACGCACTCTCAATATGAAGATTCTGCCCAAGGGCATACAGCTGCTGAGTGGCAAGCTGGCTTTGAGCCCCTGCCCTCAACCTCTGCTCTCAGATCCATTTCCATGGGCCCAAGCCCTGAGCCTGGGGGTTGTCCTCAAGCATTGGCGTATCATTAGTCCTGCCATATACACTTGTCAAAGATTCTAGGAGCTGGAGAGAAGCTGGCATCCATATCACCTGTGTTGGCATCTTCAGAGATATCTATCTTCCAAGATGAGGGCTCTGTTTCATTAATGTTTAGAGGAACAATTAATAAATGGATGGACTGCCATCTGGGAAGCTCTCGTATGGACAGGCATTAATCAGAATAGATTCAACCACAGAAATATTTTAGCTGAGGCATGAAGGAAGGGGAAGTTTGGCATATCAAAGCCAGAATCCTGGCCACAGTCTTGTCATCACAGTTCTGACTTCTAATAGCAACACACTGAAGGGAGAGTTGTCTGTAAAAAGTCTAAATAATAATATTTAAACAGCCTTCAGAGGTGAATCTTCCAGAGAACTAACTAAAGGATGCCTGTGATGCTTAGAATGAGAAGTGCCATGCCCCCTACCCCCCCAACCACCCCCACCCCCGGCTTGGGTATTTGAATGCTCGGTCCCCAACTGTTTGCTATGCTGGGCAGTTTTTATTACTTGACACAAACTCAAGTCAACTGAGAAGGCAGCCCGTCAACACCTCTATCAAAGTAGCCCGTGGGCATTCCTGTGGAGACATTTTCTTGATTAATGATTAATGGGGGGAGAGCCCAGCCCACTGTGGGCGGTGCCACCATTGGGCAGGTTGTCCAGGGTTGTATAAAAGGGGAGCTGAGCAGGGTATGGAAAATGAGCCGTTGAGCAGCACTCCTCCACGCCGTCTGCTTCGTTTCCTTCTTCCAGGTTCCTGACCTGAGCTTCTGCCTTGGTTTTTCTCGGGGATGGGCTGTAACCTATATCCAGAAGTAAACCCCTTTCTCCTACAAGTGGTTTTCAGTTAGTTTCATTTCAGCAACAGAGAAACAAATTAGGACAGTGGCACTGTGCGCAGAGATTATGGAACCTTTAGGATAGACTTGCTGGAGGAAGTACATCACTGGGGGAAGGGAGCAGGCTTTGAGGGTTTATAGCCTCGCACTACTTCCAGGTCACTCTCTCTACCTCCTACATGTGGTTAGAGATGTGACTCTACTACTGCCATGCCTCCCTCATCATTATGGGCTCTCCTTCTGAAACTGTAAGTCAAAATAAACTAATCCATAAGTCACTTCTGGTCATGGTATTTTATCACATCAATGAATGAAAAGTACCTAACCCACAATCCTTATGTGCTACAGTCTAAACATGGTTTGTCTCCTTGAAACTCAATTGAGGGTCATAGGGATAGCTCAATGTACAAAGTGCTTCCCACTCAAGCAAGCAAGAGGGCCTGAGCTAGATCCCCAGCTTCCCTGTAAAAAGGTGGGTGCTGCAACCTCTGTACCCCCAACACTGGGTAGACTGAGGCAGGAGAATACTCAATGCTTACTGGCCAGCCAGTCTGGCAAAAATAAAAGTCTTTTGGTTGTGTCAAAAAATAAGGTGGACAATAGTGGTCGTGGTGGTTTGAATGTGCTTGGCCCTGGCAGAGGCACTATTTGGAGGTATGGTCTTGTTGGGATAGGTGTGACTTTGTTGGAGGAAGTGTGTCACTGTGGATGTGGACTTTAAGCCTTGAAGCCAGTCTTCTCCTATTTGCCTTCGGAACAAGATGTTGAACTCTCAGTTCCCCTGTGCCATGTCTGCCTAGGTGCTGCCATGTTCTGGCCTTGATGATAATAGACTGAACCTCTGCACTTGTAAGCCAGCCCCAAGTAAATGTTGTCCTTATAAGAGGTGCCTTGGTCATGGTGTCTGTTCACAACAGCAAATCCCTAACTAAGTCAGTGGTGTTGGGAGGCAGAACCTTTAGCAATCTTGATGCTCTCAGATTGGATTAATCCCTAATTCGGGGGGGGGGGAGAGACTGAGCAAACTCTAAGTTCTCACGAGGCTGCACTACGTGAGTGCAGTAACTCTAAAGCAAGGCTGTCTCATGTTTGACTCCTTTACACACACTCACTCCTTCCGTTTCCCTGCTGTCCTCAGACAGTAACAGGAGGACCTTGTGGGATGTGCTTATCCAGTCTTGGATAGTCAGCCTCCAGAGCCATAAGACAAATGAAGCCTGCTCCTTTATAAATTATGATGGTGGTAGCTTGAGAGAGAGCTGCCCCTCATAGGCTCACGTATTTGAACACTTAGTCCTCAGTTGGCGGTGGCATTTTGGGGAGATTATTGAACCTTTGGGAGGTATGCTACTTAGTTATTTGAGTTTTGACAGCTTGACACAAACTAGAGTTATTTGAGAAGAGGAACCTCAAATAAGAAAATGCCTTCATCAGATTTTCTATAGGTAAGTCTATAGGGCATTTTCTTGATTGATGATTGATGTTCCACAGTAGGGCAGTGCTATCTCTGGGCAAGTGGTTCTGTGCTATATAGGAAAGCAGCAAAGCAAGCCATGGGGAGCAAGCAAGTAAGCAGCATGGCTCACTCCATGGCTTCTGCTTCAGTTCCTGCCTCCAGGTTCCTAGCTTGAGTTGCTGCTCTGACTTCCTGACTCCTCTCAGTGATAGGAGTGTTAGCTGAGAGTTTTAAGATGAAGTAGATCCTGTGGTGGTTTAAATGAGAATGCCCCCCATAGGTCATTTTGATAGGTATTTGAATACTTAGTCCTCAGTTGGAAGAAGTATTTGAGAGGGATTAAGAAGTATGATCTTGTTGGAAGAGGTATTGCTACAGTCTTTCCAGTAGTGACAAGCGCCAACAGGCCCCAAAAACCTGGGCGCTGTCCCGAGGCAAAAGTTCAAGGAAACTCAGTCTCCTGGAATGGTGGCATTTTGTATACGAATGTTCCAGTGTCCTTGCTTTAGTTGGGAAACAGATCCATGTGCTTTCCCTTAATACATGGCCATATTAGATTCTGGGTAGTCAGTCCTTGAGCTGACCCTTGGGTCTAGGCAGCTAGTCACTGCCCTACAAAGGAATTTACCACTCGAGGAAGAAGGAAGTTTGTGATCTAAAAAGGCACCAGGGTAGATACTTAGAACCACAGGTAGCTGATTTACACCCATACACTAGCATTACAATGGCCTAAGGGGAAGGTGGACTATAGGATCTTTGACAAGGAGATGAAGTCCTTGCCCCCAGCTGCTGACTTTGAATTGTCTTTAGGTGGGGCTGTCTTTGATCCCAGTTGTTAAAACATTGCATGTTATCCCAGTTGTTTCCTGCTAGCCCTTCCAGGTTTGCATTCCTCGGTTTTTGTGTACCTACTTCCCTGTTTTCTTCTGTATAAATAGTCTGATGCTCAATTTGACAATTTGCATTCAGATACCACACTCTCTTGTGTCTGTGTCTGTTTGTCACCCCTCATTCGCTGAATCCTCGCTCACCTGCAACCAGAGACCCGTTCCCCGCAGATTAGGGACCCCAGAAAAGTCCGTCTGCGGCAAGGTATGTTACTGGGGGTCCCAATCTCTCACTCTCTCCCCCATCTCCCTCCCCACACCTTCCTCTGCCTTGGGCTTGTGGAGATGTGAGAGCTCTCAGCTACTGCTCTACCACTATGCCTGCCTACCTGTTGGTATGCTCAACACCATGATGGACATGGACTCTAACCCTCTTGAACCCTGAGTCACAAATTAAACTTGCATTTGTAAGTTGCTTTTGATATCATGGTGTTTTGTCAAACAAAAGAAACCCTAAGACATGAGGTGATGATCTGTGGAGGAAGTATGTTACTGGAAGGTTTTGAGGCTTTATAGCCTCACCCATTTCCTGTTGTCTCTGAGCTTTCTGTGTATGGATAAAAGCATGGTCAGCCAGCTTCCTGCTCCTGCTGCCACAATGCCATAACTTTTCTGCTGTGAGGGACCCTTGCCTTCTGGAACTATAAGCCAAAATAAATGCTTAAGTTGCTTTTGGCCATGGTATTTTATCACAGCAACAAAAAAAGTGACTAATGTACCTTGCTTCAGGAATTCTTATACATTGTCAGAAAATGAACTAAGACAATATGAGACAAATTCCTTTACATTTTCTCTGAAATGTGTAATTACAATGAAAAAGATAAAAGCCACACATTAGGAAAGATAGAGTTTATATGAAACATTCAATGGAATCTTTAAAAGTTTTTTAAATAAAAATCCTAAGCCTTCTTGAATGACCTTAACTTTTATATTAGGATTTATTCTTGAGATAATACACAATCCCTGTCTAGATATTTTTAGTGACAGCATTTTTAAATTCTTCACAGCCCACATTGATAAGACACAAAATAGTTAATTTTCTTTGTAGTATTTATTCAGAAATCTTAGCAGTAGACTGTACACAAAAGTGCAATAATTGAGATTCTTCCTCTTTTCTTTATCAAGTTCATTTCTGAACTTTAAATTATGCATTGATTTTTTTAATCCCATCAAATATTTTTAGACCTGATTTTTTTTTAAAAAAATGAGATGCATTGATAAAGCCTATTACCTTGCAAGCTAATCTTAAATATTAGTGACAAACACAAATTTGAAGAACTTGTTTCTTTCAAGGAAACAGACACCCTAGCTTGAGGTGGCTAAGGACCCCAGCAGCAGACTCCTGCCTGTTGGAGTTGTTATTTGATGTATTGTTAAATAATACTCCTAGCCAAGTTTGTAGAGATTGCATAAAGATGCAGGAATTTGTGTGTAAAGGCAGATTGGAACCACTACCTACACCCATCCAAGCTTTGTCTTACCACTCCATGCTAGTCCTTCTCTTGCCTCCTCTGCCTCAGTGCCCAGAGCATTTGGGCACTGCAAAGTTTTCTTGGGGTTCACAGAGCAAACACCAGCCATGCTATGTGCCCCTTGTCCACAGTAGAAAGTAGAACTCTGTCATTCGGTCAAAAGAGATGGCCAAGGGGTCCCGAGTCCCTTTGATTATCTATAGCCTACAAAAGATGTCACTTGTGGCTGGGTTTGTGGCAGATAGGGACTTGAGCTATTTGACCATTGATGTCTTAGTTAGGGTTTCCATTGCTAGGAAGTGACACATGACCAAGGCAACTCTTATAAAGGCAAACATTTAATTGTGGTGGTCTTACAATTTCAGACATTTAGTCCATTATCATCATGGCAGAAAGCATGGAGGCATCCTGGCAGACATGGTACTGTAGAAGGAGCTGAGAGTTCTACATCTTGATCCAATGGCAGCCAGGAGAAGAGACTGTCTCATAGGTAGCTAAGAGGAGGGTCTCTTCCGCAATGGGCAGAGCTTCAAAGCCCACCCGCACAGTGATGCACTTCCCTCAACAAGGCCACGCCTCCTAAGAGTATCACTTTCCATGGGCCAAGCAGATTCAAACCACCACACCTAACTTTTTCCCAAAAAGACCAAGGCAAGGAGTTCCAGCTCCCTGGGGTTTGACTTGGCTGCAGAAACCTTGAGGCCTTGTGAGTCCTGGAATCCACCTGCAACTCAAGCAAGATGCCCGACCTGTCAGACGCAGACAGTAGTTCCCTCAGAAGCGCAAAGCTGCTGCAGAGAATTTTTTTTTAAAGTACTATTGTTTCAATAAGTTAGTTTGTTATCTCTACCCATTCACTCAACCCATTCAACCCATTTGAGAACTTGTTCTTGAGAGTTTATGCTAAGGATCTGGAGAGATGGTTCAGAGATTAAGAGCACTGGTTGCTTTTCCAGGTGATCCAGGCTCAATTTCTAGTACACACAGTCATCTGTAACTCCAGTTCCAGGGAAACTGACACCTTCTTCTAACTTTCAAGGATACCAGGCACACACATGGTGTACACATGTACAATCGTCAAAACACCCATAAAGATAAAATACATTTACAATTTTTACATTAAGTATAAATGTTGCCTCCTCTAAACAAGTAAAATGTCTCCAGGGAACCAGAATGAAGAGAGGTATGGGTAAGTTTCTGAAATCTTAACCTGGCGGCCACAGACTGCATCCCTGGGAGCCTAGAGGCATAACACAAGTCTAGGGCTCCACGAACTTGGGCTCTCTAACTGAAATGTGACATTTCTTCCATTGTGACTAGAGGCTGTAACCCACAGTGGTATTATAGTACCTGTGGCTTTAGTTCCAAGAGAAATCACAGATGTTCCCACAGCTCATTAGAATGGCTGCAAACATCCCAGAACACCCTCTGCACCCACAGCTGCTTCAAGGCATGGTGGGTGATAGACCTGCCATGAGGCCTTATTATTTAATGAGTTAATAGAGAAGCATACATAAGACAGTATCATAAATTTGCTTTTCTTGTGTTTTGATAGCTCAGTGTCAACATGATTGCTGTTCTCTTTAATGCTGTGCATTTTATTTCTTTTTTTTTTTTTAAGATTTATTTATTTATTATATGTAAGTACACTGTAGCTGTCTTCAGACGCTCCAGAAGAGGGCGTCAGATCTCGTTACGGATGGTCATGAGCCACCATGCGGTTGCTGGGATTTGAACTCCGGACCTTCGGAAGAGCAGTCGGGTGCTCTTACCCACTGAGCCATCTCACCAGCCCCGCATTTTATTTCTTGCGTTTAGTCTTTTGCAGAGAAGTCCCGGGGCTCCACCACAATGCAGGAGAAATCCTCAACAGCGAGGCTATCAGCCCTTCATCCATTTGGGACGCGATGAGGAAGGTGGGAGAGATCCTGGCCATTTGGAAGGGAGGTGCCCTGGCCCTGGGTCGTCTTGTAATGTTTCACATCCTGACTTAGCACATCTTTTGTGTGTACACTTGTGTGTTCATGTGTGGGACTGTGTACACAGACATCTGTATGAGTGTATACAGGTGTGTGTGCATGTGTTTGGCAAGCACTAACAATGCATTGCCTTTCTCTACCTTGCCCAGCCAAGCTCACAGAAATATCAGAAGGTCTTGCCAAGCAGTCTGGGGGCACAGACCTCCCATTTTCAGGAAGTGCTCTGCAATCCTTTAACTAGTAAACGCAATCATCTAGCCATGCGTTCCCTGTAGCCCAGAAGCCACTTGGATCCTGCAGCATCGCCCTCTGTAACTCTGGAAACTGCTCCTCCAAGGGAGCAGCACCAAGACCACACCCACTGCAGCGAGCTGGAGCTGCTCAGAGCATAGGTGCTTGGGAAATCTCTCTAAGCCATGTTATCTCATCAGCTGAAGCTTTCCACAGAAGCAGCTACTCCCGAAGTACCATCATCCACCCTCTGACAGAAGTGTCACACTCCAGAATAGGAGCCAGAGGAAGAAATACCAAATTTCACCACAATGTGTACTACATTTCCAAAAAACAAATTCATCTTATCTTTTCCAGTGATGCCTTGAATCAGGAGTACTGGAGCAGGGGGAAGGAACTTAGTAAGACAGAATTCAGAATCCTAGTGGCCCATGCCTATTATCCCAGTACTTGAGTGAAGTGGGATTAACCGACATAAGTTCAAGGGCAGCCTGGACTACACAGTGAGTTCCAGGCCAGCCTGGGTTACAGAGTGAAAACATCTACAAAAATAGAAATAGAAAATAAAATTCATATATCATAAAATTCACTCATTTGGGAGGGGGGTCACAGGAATTTAACCCTCTGTGAAGATATATGAACAGTTATTGTCTGCTGGGGGAGGGGAAGAGTCATATTCACCAGTGATATAGCCACTGGCTAAAGTGCCCTTGCTCAAGTAGATAGCTTTCTACCCATGTTCTTTCAGGCAAGTCTAAATGCAGTAGGAATACAAACATACACACACACACACACACACACACACACACCACTGAAAATAGTAAGAGGACTTGTGAAGGGGTTCAGTGGTAAGAGAAGTGGATAAAATGGGGGAGGACTATTATTAAAATAGATCATACACATATATGTAATTGTGAAAGGAAAAAGGACCCTCTCCAATCTGAAACATGCAAATTCAGTGTTAGCTGTGATGTGCTCAGGGCCATGAGTGTTAGAATATTTATAATTCCCAAGGTAAAGTCTGTACTCTTCAGTTAGTCCTGCTTCCCCCAATTTCCACCAAGATCTACTGACCTTTCTGCCCATATGAATTTGTCTGATCTGGGCACGTCATATAAAGAGCCACACTTTCTGAAACATTCTGTAGCTGACACGGCACGGTAGTTCCCAGATACGTCCTTTCTCTGCAGCCCTAAATAACACTGTGTTGCATTGCTAGTCACAGGCTGCTCACCCACTCTTCAATTGTAGATGTCTGGGTTGCCTCCACTGTGGGGCTGTTGTGAAAATGCCACTGTGAACACATGTGACCTGCTTCCTACGTGACGTTTTCCTTCCCTTGAGCATGCCTGAGACTGATGCCGAGATGTGATGGGCAACTCGACATCTGCCTCCCTACATGCACACCATCCTTCACTCCCATCAGCAGTGTATGCATCTGACTTTCCTCACATCCTTAGCATTAGTCAGCCCCCTTTACAGTGGCTGTGCAGTGGTATCTCACTGTGGGTTTTAATCTCATTTCCTGGTATCCAGTGATGCCAATTATCTTTCATGTGCTTTATTACACATCTGCATATCTTTTTAAAAGATCCTTTGCCAATGTAACTTTTAGTATGTGTATGGTTGTTCTGAGCCTCAGCTCTGAGTCACAAGCCTCTTGTCCCATCCTTTGCCCATTTTTAATGATTTGGGTGGTTATTATCATTACTACTACTACTACTAAATAGTTTTAATTCTCTACTACATTTTAAAACTTAACCCTGGGTAAGGAGGATTTGACTTCAATTTCACGTCTCTTGCCAGGAAACAAGATACTATCCCAGGGGTACTTCAGTCCTGAAAGCTGTGACTCTTAAATCTCGTTTTTGGTTCATAGAAACCTTCAAGAATCTAACAAAAACCAAATTCAATGCCAGAAAAACACATGTGCACACATCTCTCTTCTCATCTGATACCGAGGAGTTTCTGGGCCTTCCACCGTTCAGGCATCACCTTGACTGGGTGCTTTCTTTTCCCAGGAGAACTGTAAACTCACTTTTGACAGTCAAAGAGGCAGCATAAAACGTCCAGATTCTAGATTCCCACAGAGGAAAGTGTGTTGGGGTTACTCTAAAGCCTGCAAGGTCATCACCCCCACCCCACGCCCACCCAGGTTTTCCCTTTGGTCCGGCTTCATGCCTTTATGCCCTGAACCTTCTCAGAACCAGTTCTCCTGATCACACTTCAGCCCTATGCCTTCACCTGCAACCATACGGAAGCAAACGGACTATCGGTCAGGAGACTACTGTAATCTCCCTGACATCTGTCGCCTAAACAAATCTTCACTAGGCCTGAACAAGCGAAACTTCCCTTAAGGTAGGCATCTGCTCCAGGCTTGGAGGCACCAGAAACCTAGAAAGAAAAAGTATTTTCTCCTCTGCCTTTGCCCCTAAGAAGCACCTGGGCTGCCTGCCTCGAGCAACTGCGTTGGTGCATCCATCACTGCCTCCGGCCCCCACTTTCCCTTTGACCCAGATCTACGGTGTGGTTCTGCAAGTCCCACTGTTATTATCCTCCTGCCTCAGCCTTCTGGGCGCTGGGCTGCCACACCTGGGGTGAACACAGTGTTTGGTATGTTAGCTCCATCTTTCAGGCACAAGCTGACAACTCCCTTCTCTCCTCTGTCCTGTGCTTCAGGGCTCTCTGTGATAATTGTGCCACCCCTATCTTCAGTGACGTAAAGCTTATTTATAGTACTTTTCTCACCTGCAACTTTTAGGTTCCAGACACAAGGGTATTCTGCAAACAGAAAACTCCAGGCACAGCTCTGCCAGGGCTTCCTTATCACTAGGAGAGGGAAGGCAGGGTTTGGAGCCAGGGAGCCCTCACAGAAAAGAAGGCGACAGGCTCTTTTCCCAGTCAAGATGCTTCCACAGTATGCTGTTCCAAGCAGGAGTGTAAGTGCTTTACAAATACACTTAGTTCATTTCCACAAAACCTCTGAGGTAGGCACTGTTTGCACTGCTCTATCTTACAGGTGATAAACTGAAGTGTGGGGCTCAGTACAGTGGCTCAGGTTCACCCAGCTAAAAGGTGCGCTAGGATTAGGTCATTCGGTGCCCAGAGTCCTTGCTACCTCTTTCTTGGCTCTGCTTGAAGGAAGGCTCTAGGACCCTCCACAGACCAGTTTAACTCCCTTATGAAGTGGGGGACATCACAGCTCCTGTGTCCTAGAACCTAGACACGAATCCATCAGGAATCCAGGGCAAGAGGAATGAAGTCACTCATCTGACAAGCAGTCTCTACCGCTCCCCAGCCGTGGCATGTGCTTGCGGCATTCCATAGGTGAAGGCAGCCTGCCGCCCTGGGGACATAGGATGCTCCGGGACAGACTGGGCAACACCAGACTCCATCTCATCTGGGAACTCAGGTCAGTGACAGTTTATAAAACCTGCTAAGACACTAACTCACTAACTTTGGACAACTTTAGGTAGTAGATAATCTTTTGAAAAAGCAAAGTTGAGGGTTAAACTACAATCGAATGTTCTGACAAATTTAGACAACAGACCATTTCAGCTTTTTAAGAACACAGTGTAATTCTAAGGAAATTCATCGCACCTCATGATTCCTGGAGTGCTCCCAGGGACTGATCTGTCCCTGACCCTCCCAGTGAAGACATGAGATGGAAATCTTTAATCTGAGGCTTGGGAGACTCTGAAATTCAAAACCCCCTTCAGACTCATCTCCACGGGTGTAGTACCGCAGAGCCTGAACAGCCCTTTAGAAACCTATCTTCAGGAGATCCTCTTAACCCTGGTAACTTTATTCTCATTCTGGAGAGAAGAACAAACAGAGGCTGGTGGCTCGGACGTTTACGTGCCCACCATGGTTACTGAGTGCCCCCATATGGGCAGCATGCTGTCCAGCCCTGGGGAACAGAGAGCGAGGCAGCAGTTGAGCCCGGTGCTGTGACAGGCACACTGGGGACACTGTGAGAGTTTGAGCTGCTGGCAAGTGCATGCCACGAGGGATAGGGCAGCCATGCAACCAGAAGAGCAGTAACAGACTGTGGGAAGAAGACACCAGGAGGTTAGTATGTGTCGCAGCAGAAGGCATCATGTGGGCATCTTAAGGACGACGTTTACTCCTGGCTCTACCTCCTAGATGGGTTTGTGCAGGATGTGAGAAGCCCCTGTCTCCAAGAGTCATAATCCAAGTAACAAAACCTTCTTAGAGGGTGAAGAGCCCACGGAGGAAGCCCTTCAGGAAACCTAATACGAGCAGCTCACTGAGGGCAGCACCATGAGTGCTGTGCACAGGCCCAGACCATGGAGGCCCTGTGGGCACAATACATCATTTGGATTTTATTCTAAGTACAGTAAGAAGCCTCTGAGGGTTGCAAAGCAGAAAGCAGTAGCATTTCATTCATGTTCTAAAAGCATAGTTCTGGACACTCTGTGGAGATGAATTATTGGTGTTGGATACCAGAATGGTACCAGGAGGGAGGCCACACCTAGATTCTACATAAGAGCAGCTTGTTTCAGCGAAAGAGTGCAGTGGGTGGATCTGAGAGAAGCAGAAGCCACAGGGCCTTCCCAGTGAACTGGGCAGATAAGGAGCCAAGAGTGGCATGGAGGAATTAGCAATCTCGGGTTTCATCCTGAGGCAGAATCTTGGCCAGAGGGAAAGTCAAGAGTTCTCTCCTCAGACTACCAAATAAAGGCATCTGACAAAACCAGAGGCATATCTGATTGCTTGACTATAGAGAACACTGGGCTACACATAGTTATAAGAGCTTGGGAACAGATGGAAAGTTCTAGAGCAGAGACCAGGCAGACAGAAGGGAGCCAGCAGCACCAGGTCATAGGAGCCAAGGGAGGATGGGAAATGGCTGCTGTGTGGAACAATGTCCGGAGATTAGGACATTAGTAACGTCCAAGGCAGGACAGCAGCTTCAGGGTGAAGAGGGCTCAAAAGAGAAGAGAGGAGACAAACCAGAAATCATCACTACAGCCACCTATTTCTAGAAATGTTTGCCAAAGAGGAGCAAATATATGGAGTAGATGGGCACTTTTTCCATTTCTTTTGAAAAGAAGAATCCCAGGATGTTTATGATGGGAAAGACCCTCTAGCAGGGAGAATGGGAGGAGCTGGGTCCTTGAGCTGGCAAGCCCAGCATGTGCCTTCTCCTTGCCCTGACTGTATGGTCCACTTCTGCACTGGTTTGGCTCCTCTGATCCTCAGCTGCCTAGAACCCTGCTCTCTTCTGTCCATGCCCTCCTTGGTTGTCAACAATGTGGCTTCAAATCCTTTCCCCCCTCTGAACCTCTCCTCAGCGTGCAAATGCTAAGCATTAAGACTAGATATCCCATGAGTTCCACACACTAAATCCAGCTCTGACCTATGCAGTCCTCTCTTCTCCTTGAACATGTGCACAAGCCTCCGTCCCAAGGACCTCCCCATAGCCCCTTGACAGACTTGTAGCCCGACTTTGCACCTAACAAGGTGAGAAAGCATAAGAAGCTAGCTGAACAACTTCACAGCCATGCTTCCACTACATACTTCCTTTAAGGGAAGCTCTGTAGTTACTTTAGTTTCAAACTCTATAGTACAATCTTTATTTTAATTAGTACACAGCTATTCACATGTAAGTCGGAAAGAAAAAGTATTGTTCTGTGGTAATAAACATTCATGTGAGAAAAGTCTGCAAAGTGGTTTATTCTCACAAGCTACTACTGGAAGCAGTCCTTCACACAAAGCAGTGAAAATACCTAAGCACTAATCTGCAGACTCCTCAGTGCTGCTCTTGCAAGCATGGCTTTATTACAACTTTATAATCCAGTCTTCCGTCTGTGGCTGCGCAGGGCTACACGAGGGCTGTGAACTGCCTCACCGTCTTCTCACTCTCTCTTTTCAGTTCTTCAATGTGGGCGTCCAGGCGCTCTAGAATATGATGAGACCTCAGCTCCTCCTCTTCTAGAAACCTGGTAGCTATCGAACCCAGAGGAGAGACAGGCAGCGAGCCCTGGGAGAGGGACAAATCATGACATGTGTTAGGAAGCAGGAATGAATGCCCTGACATTTTGATATTTTCTGCCTAGCCCTGTTAAAGGGGGAATTTTTCCTGAGGAGATATTTTCACCTTAAATCCAAGAAAGAAAAAAAAAGGCAAGTTCTGCACCACAGAACTCTTTCTTTCTGACCCAAAGAGTGCCTGTGTAAAGTGTATGGGAAATGTCGTCAGTAGTCTCAGAGTATCTCAGCTTAGACTAGAAATGCCTGCCTGCCTGCCTGCCTCTTACTGGAGAATACAGCCAATGCCTGTTATTTCTAAACTCTGAACGTTACTCTCACTTTAAAGGACTGAAAATCTTCAGAAAACAAATTAAATGCCAGCTAAAAATCAATATTTTTCCCTTTCTTAAAATTCCACTCCATGGTCTTTGATCTGCAACTCTCAGTTCTGGTGATATTTCAGATCTCGGATTTTTGAAGGTAATACGGGAAATCTAGCACATGCAGTTTGCTCTCATTTAATGTTATACTTTGGAAGTCACCTTAAACGCTGAGTGAGCACAAATCATTGCCTCCAGGGGAAATAAACACACACAGTATAGACATATATACACCCTCTTGTCTCTATTTGACAAAACAGAAATGAGTTTCAGAAGTGAGAAATGACTTTCCCAAGGCTACCACAGTAACTGGTGCTAGACTAAGGCTCTCACACAACAGGGTGCTACCTGCCATCACCACGTGAACACTGAGACCAGAACGAAACACGAGGCCATCTTTGCTCCCTCTATTAGGAGCATGGGAGACAGCTCTCCTGCTTTCTGTGTGTCCACACATGGGCACAGCAGGACCACAGTACAGTTCAGTGGGCAGTCACACGGGCAAGTGCCGAATAATCAGGACCAACTGTGTTGGCCCTGTAGAGTGCAACCATCAGATACTGACTTCTGAAGGAAGCTCGTGATGCTCACACCAGTTGGAAAAGGTGACATTTGTGAAATCACAACATCACAGGGCAGGGAAGGCTGGCTGCCAAACTTAGAAGAAAGGTACTTTTCAGGGTGTTGTTTTTTTTTTTTTTTAACTATTTGTAAGTAAAATTGAACATTTATTTTGAAAACTATAGGAAAATCTTTCCATGGAATTGCTGGCACATTTAAAACTAAACAAAAAACAAAACAAAAGGTTACTAAACATTCACGAAGACACACCGCAGCTAACAACAGGCAATGGACAGCCCAACACTGGCTTTACAGTGGAAGGGAAAGCACACTGGAGCCTAGTGGTGAGGGTGAGGTACCATCATAGGTACCCAAAGCATGCTCCGCTCACCTCAGATGCACCCTCAGCCCCAGGCCACCAGCTCCTTCCCAGCAGCCCCTCTTTTCCCTCCTCAGTCTCCATGCTTGAGACAGAGTCCTTGATTCAATCCCTGCAGCATGGTCAGCCCTCTTGGGAAAGGCAGGCAGGAAGGCACAGGCTAAAGTCAATGAACGCCTGCACTCATAGTGTATTTTAAAACCTAAATTTGAAGTCATCTTGGTTGGATGTGCCTTCACAAGCAAAACTGCAAGTGTGAAAGTAATACAGGGTACTGACTGGGATCCAGTAAGAAAAAGATCACCCTTTTTACCTTCAAATTAAAAATAAAAATAAATATTAGGATGAGAAAGTTTTCATACCGAAGATACATACTCTTCTTGGTCATTCATACAGTCAGACAGACTGTCAGAAAAGTTGACATCATTTACATCTAGCACTGAAGGCAAAGAGTGAGTCTGAAATAGAAAGTTGGAAGGCAGAGAGACGGTAGAGCTGCTGGGGCTGATGTGAGAACTCAGGGGGCTGGGACCCCTGGCCACGGGGTCTATGCTATCCAACGTTTGTCCTCGAGGCGAGTGGTGACCTGTTTTGTACTGCTTGGTCTTTAGTCCATCATGTCTGTGCTGGCCATGGGTTGGCCTGGATAGCAGATTAGAAAACAAGATAAATGAAAAACTGTAGCAACTTTTCTTTCCAATAAATGCTGAAAGAAGCATGTTCATAAGAGGCTATTCGGCAGGGCTCTACTGCTTACAAATGAGCGGCCCACTTGGAGATAAGCGTCGCTCACTCGGGCTCTGTTCGCATGCTTCCGGCACAGCAGAGGCCAAACACACTGCCAGTGGGGTGCAGAAGGAATAGGGCCAGGGCACCCCGTGCACAGAGAAAGCTCGGAGTGTCACCGTAGGGGGAGAGTGGGGTGGGAGTGCTAACAAAGGCTTCTGGTAGGAAAATATACAAGCTACACAGAAAAAACTCAAGCCAGTTGGCTTCTCATTGAAATAACCTTTCTTTTTTTTTTTTTTATAGTAAAATTTGTTTTTTTTTTAAATTTTTTTTATTATTTTCTTTATTTACATTTCAAATGCTATCCTGAAAGTTTCCTATACCCCTCCCCCCACCTCTGCTCCCCTACCCACCCACTCCCACTACTTGGCCCAGGTCTTGCCTTGTGCTGCGTCATATAAAGTTTGCTTATGGTAACAACCTAAAAGTAATTGATCAAAAATGCAATGGGTGCTTTTTATAGAAAGCCACGTTTTACTTCTTATGGAACAGGTGTGATGAAGGTGGTAGGAGGCAGCATGAAAACTCTGGGGAACAAGCTGCTGTTCACACCTACACTCGGGGTGCACAGAACAAAGCTGTGATGAAACAGGCTGAGCCACCTGAGCCTCTTGTGCACACTGGGCAGAGTTAAACCAGAGCCTGTGACAACTGCACAGCTCTAAGCCAGAAAGTCTTCTCAAAGTAGGAAATTACACCATAGCACACGCACTTCAAAGAGACTTTTAAGAAACTTTACTTAAGGTGCTGAAGGGATGGCTTAGCAAAAGAGCACTGGCTGCTCTTCCAGAGGTCCTGAGTTAATTCTCAGAAACCACATGGTGGCTCACAACCATCTGTAATGGGATCCGATGCCCTCTTCTGGTGTGTCTGAAGACAGCTACAGTGTACTCACACACATAAAATAAATAAGTAAGTCTTTGAGAGAGAGAGAGAGAGAGAGAGAGAGAGAGAGAGAAAGAAGAAGAAGAAGAAGAAGGAGGAGGAGGAGGAGGAGGAGGAGGAGGAGGAGGAGGAGGGGAGGGAGGGAGGGAGGGAGGGAGGAAGGAAGGAAGGAAGGAAGGAAGGAAGGAAGGAAGGAAGGAAGGAAGGAAGGAAGGGAGAAACTTTACTTAAGCTCTGCATTCTTGAACGCTGCTCTGCTGTGTGCTGGGTTAAAGATCTCGCCATCTTTTTTTTTGCACACGTGAGTAGCATGCTCCAGCTGAGATTTGGTGCTCATCAAATCTTTCTGTAGTTGTTGATTTTCAGACACTAATTTATTTAATGCCTCAATATAATTCTCCTGAAGGTCTGCTAGTGAAATCTCTTTTGCCTAATAAAAAAAGAACACTAGAATCACTAGTATGTTTAAGGGTAATTATGATCAATCTACAACAGTGCTGGCTGAGATATTTTCTGTTTTAGTTTTAACTATGGCTTTACTTAGAGAAAGTAAAGATTTGTCTTTAGCCCTCTTAAGATGAACACAGGAAAAGCATCAATCTGCCTAAAGTGAATGAAGGGACAAAGTTAAAGGCAGGATGGCTTCCCTCTGTACATGAACATCCAAGGCATGGAAACAAGGCAGAGGAAAGCTTCAAGAATCAGACATGGGAAATCAAGGAGCCCTCTCCTCACACACAATACCTGTGGAAGGAAATTAAGAGAACTAATTCAAAGAAAGTAATTTAAACACAAGAGTCTAAAGAGAATCCTGGCCAAAAGGGGTAACTTTTAAATAAATACCCTTCCATCTTAAACACTTTTTGGCATGTAGTTTGATATGAAGTTAGCAACATAAAAGCAGAACTCAATTATGTGGCAGGAATTTACCATGAACTGGTCTTAGTTCTGTGATCATATATCTTATTTCTTGATAATACACATCTACTTTCTTATTCTAACTTTTTCATTTAATTAGCATTCTATAAAATTTTGGTGATCTTTACAGTTTAACTTATTTCATTTTCTGTAAAGAAAAATCGTGAAAGTAAGCTAGTCAATAGAGTTCTGATAAACATAATTTACCCGTCAACTCACAAGTGTGTAAATAGACCTGTAAACTAGGAATTTACAATATCGTTCAGTAGCTGCCCATGTTTCATAATATCTCAGAGAAGTGTATTCACAGGACATGTGCTACACTATCGACTACCTACCCACCTTTTTATTTCTAAAATGCAGGACTACACTATGAACTATGACTCATCTTTAAAGTGGCCAATAGTAATCAAAGCTGCTGCTTTCATTAAGATAATTAGATTAATTTGGAAAAGTAAATTTACCTTCCTGGGTGGTAACATGCAAAAAAGCATTTCCTAGTAATTATGTTTTGATAATCTATTCATACAGTATGTAACTCTGAAACCAGAGAAAGCTAAAGCTGACAGGATTTTTACAACTTTGATGTCTGAAATCATTAAACCAGCATTCCTTAACCTACAGGTCATGACCCCTTTAGTAAATGTCTATCTCCAAAAATATTTAGATTACAATTCATATCAGTAGCAAAATTATGGTTATGAAGTAGTAACAAAAATAATTGTATGGTTGGGGTTACTACAACATGAGGAACTGTACTGAAGGGTTGCAGCGGTGGGATGGTTGAGACCCAGTGCACATACCTAAAAAGAAGATAAACTTGTCTTTTCTGTGCATCTTTCTGAAATCTCCAAGAGTTATCAGCTTACTAACAATTCCTCCTAGCGCATGAGCGGAACGGGCAGCGTGACAACTGGGGAGCAGGCATGTACTCAGTAGGGAAAGAGGGCCAGTGCTCCCACTAAGGTTCAGGAGAAGTTCAGCTCCTCAGAACCCTGCGCGGTCTGCCTTTAGCATCTCTGGAATCTCTCAGTTCTTTAATATAAACAGAGAGCCACTCTAATACTGACAAATGACACATTTTTAAAGAACACTATAGTGTAAACAGTTTAGCCCACAAATTACTACTCGCTCAGTATTGGCTTTATCAGGGCATACAAAGTCATTTGTTGGCTACACTCTCACTCACTCGCCTACCTGCTCATCCATTTTCCCACTCACCTACTAACCCATCCACTTATTATTCATCCATCTAGTCATTAAGCCAGCTAGTTGGTTAGCCACATGCCCCAGCTCCCACTTCAATCCATGTCTTTGATAAAACTTTATGAAATATTTAGCTATGGGATTGAGAAAATGGTTCGGTTGGTAAAGTACTTGCTGTGCAATAGAACCAGAGCTCAGATCTATGACACTCATGCAAATGCTGGCCAAGTAGACAGGGTAGACTGCCAGTAATCTTAGTACTTGGAAAAAGGAAACAGGATCTCTGGAGCAAGCTGGCTAGCCAGACCAGCCCAATTTGCAAGCTCAGGGTCCAAGTGAGAGGCCCTGCTTCAATACAAAAGGTAGAGAATGATAGAGGAAGACACTCAATATCAACCCCTAGCTTTCATACATTCATACACATACACACATGTACATACACATGAGTGTATACAATCACCCACCATGCACACAAAAATAGAATTATATTAAATATTTTAAATATTTGGCTATTGTCTCCTCTATTTTTTCCCATCCATATGAGTTTGTGTTTTAGTTTTTTGGTTTTTTTTTTTTTCATGATAGTATCACAGGGATGTGGGGTGGCAAAAAAATTAAATGTTTCCATCTTAAATGACAGCGTATTTCAGAGTACAATCACAAATCAACCATTTAAGTAACCAGTTTACTTCATAATACCTGCTATGCCCATTTCTCAACCTTTACTCCCATTAGCTGGGCTCTCTGGGAATGCAAACTACTGAGGACACTGAAGAATGTGACTACTACTATCACAGGTGGAAATACCGGGACGACCTGGGGCTGTCTGGACTTACAAGCTTCATGTCCATGACTCAACTGTACTGAAGGCAATCTCTATGTGCATGGGAGAGCCTGCTGTTAAAATACTTGCTAAGAGAGGCCATATATTAACTTTCTAAATCATTACCAAGCCTATTAGCAAGAAAATTTTATTTTAATAGCTTCCCTCACTCACTTGAATTTAAATATCTACTTAGTTCTTTGCCCTTTCCTATCACCTCTGTGGGAACTCTTACTTGCTGACACTTTGTTAGCCTGTGTCTACTTACAGGTCACTGCTCGTTCCTTTCAAGCACTAGTGCCGTCAACCCAGGGCTCATGCTAGGCGAGTGCTCTCCCTCTAAGCTCCACTCCCAGCCCCTCTGTTGTTATTTTTATTCTGAGATAGGGTCTTGTCCAGTTTGGCCTTGAACTCTTGGTCCTCCTGCCTCAGCCTCTCCTCATACTTAGCTTCTATTATCAGTCTTTTTAATGGAGCCTTTTGCCATCCAGAAATTTTACATTTTTATGTTGTGAAACCCTTTATGGTTTCATGATGCTTAGAGAATCTTGCCCATCTGAAAGATTATGAAAATAGTCCCCCATTTTCCTAATTGAAACAAAGTGTTCTTCTAGCCTTTTTTGCATCTTCACTCTCGGCCTCCATGACTGTGAAATTGGAACTATTAGGAGCAAACAGGGTGCCTTTTGTGACTATGAATCAATCTTTCTGGAAGCAGAATACTCCCTGGAAGTTCAGAAAAAAAGAATTCAATCTTCTGACTTTTGACCTACACCAAAAAAAGATGGGAATTCAATCTTCTGACTTTTGACCTACACCAAAAAAAGATGGGTCAGAATAGATGCATCATTTTTTAAATTGTAAGACTTTTACAATATGAACTTCATACTGTTTGTTAGACAATCCTGTTCTGATTTCACAGTAGCTTATATGTATTTCTCATATTCTCCACTAAATTACTATAATGTCTTCAGAGTCAAGAATGTGATCATTTATCCTATGCTCAATCTAGCACTAAGTATTCTAGAATAGTTGAATAAATGAACTGTGCTTCATAGACATAAAATGAAAACTAAAGTACTTCAAGGATGGCGTGCTTCATAATAAAGAGACTGTGAGCACAATAGCCCAGGACTAAAAGCAGCACCCAATGTCCACTTCCCAGCTGCTGCCAGCACTATGCTGGCTGGCACTTTACAGATGCCTCCCTTGCTGAGAACACAGACTATATATGCATCTTGTCACACACAACAGGAAACTACCCTACTGCTCCAGCAAAAGCGTCCTCTGGCAGGAGGGCACCTGGACCTCATTTGTGACTGTATCTCCTAAGGGACTGTTCAAACTAGATGATTCTACCTTCTTCTAGCATCAGTTACGTTCAAAGCCTTCAAAAACACAAAAGCTAAGTGTCGATGTTTGTACCTCATGCAAGCCCAGTTCCAGCTTCATCACTGTCTCAGAAAGACGACGATTTTCTAATTTGAGAGATTCCAGCTGACTTAGAATCTCCTGCAAAAGGAAAATCGGGACTCGCATAAATCAAATATATTTTACAAAGCTTTTCCACATTATTTTCTCTAGTCTACTTAGTCCAGTCTACATTCCCTATCCATATAGATAAACTTTTAAAATGTGTGTAGATATAGGGTGTTGCGTGTGCTGCATACACATGAGAGCACGAGTGTGCCTGCCATGCTTATTTGCAGAGACCAGAGCCAACAAGTTCTCAGAATCACCTCCCTCTGCTGCGCCCACCCCTGCAATGCCAGGCTAATAAACAGACCATGAAGCCATGCCTGGCTTTTTATGTAGGCTCTGGGAATCCCAACTCAGATCCTCATGCTTGCAGAGAAAGGGCTCTCACTCCCTCAGCCGTCTCCCAGGCCCCACATACACTTTTTAAGAGTGTCAAAGGTGTTAGTAGGCAAAGCAGCATGCATGTGATTAAATGTCACTCAGTGATAAATGGGGCTAAGGCACAAAGTTTCAGGCATGGAAGACCTTAGACACACCCTGCTTCCAGCTCTCATCAACTTTCTGCCACCAACACCCCGTGGGACTGCACTTGTATAAAGCATTCATTTATTTTCAGCCCGCACTCTGCTGAGCTTCTCTGCTAGACTATCTCTGTGAGAAGACTCCTGCCTCCCTTCACGGCCTTCTTCCTCAGCAGGCACAGTCTGGGAAGCTCCCTGGGGCTGGTGAGGTGGCTCAGTAGGTAAGAGCACCCAAAGGTCCGGAGTTCAAATCCCAGCAACCACATGGTGGCTCACAACCATCTGTAATGAGATCTGACGCCCTCTTCTGGAGTGTCTGAAGACAGCTACAGTGTACTTAAATATAATAAATAAATCTTTAAAAAAAAAAAAAAGTTGCATCCCACTCTTTCACTCCAACTGAGGGATCTGCTAAGTTTGATCCAATCACTTTTAGGCATCTCTAGTGCCTTTTCCCTATAACTGCTATATCTGGGGAGAGGGATTTCAAATGCCACCTTCATCCAAGGACTTCCACAACTAAATGGCCAACCCTTGAATTTCAGAATTTCCATGGAGCCAACTAACCAATTTTTCCATATAAAAGTTCAGGCTTTATCTGAAACCAAATGTGCAAAACTCATGTCCCCTCTGCTAGCTTCCCTATCATGGGCATCTTTCGCAGAAATGTATCATCTTCCACAACACTACAACCATTTTCTGCCTCGTTACAGGGCATTACTCGGCTACTCAAGCTTCATCCCTCAGTAACAGCTTCTTACCATCCTCTTTGTTACCCTAGTCTAATCAAACAAAAAGCCTAGCCAGCTGTGAAGCCAAGTATCTCCAGAATGCATCCATTCCCCATTTCCCTTGAATGGTGGGCCCCTGTCCGCTGCTCAGGCCACATCTTGCAGTTTTACTAGCCCCACATGGTCTCTTCCAGCTTACTCATTCTCCTCTTGCAGGAAGAGAGAGCTTTACTCTAGATATGCAACTCCTCAACTGTGCTCCCAGCACCTTGCCCACGTACCACTAGGGTAGTCATTTTCCTTGTCTGAATGCATCTGACCTCCCCACCAACCCTCACTATCCTGCTTGCTAGCCAGCCCAAAGCAGGTGTCTACTACTGAAATACGGAAGTTATTCCTTGAATAAATTCATTCTTTAAAAACAAATAGGCAAATATTAAGTGGAGAGCTCTGGATGGACTTTACCTTATGCTCTACAGCCTTTTCCTCTGCCTTCTGCATCTCTGCCTTCAGCTGCTTCTCCATGTCCGAGGAGGAACACTTGGCAGAAGCAATAGTGATATCTCGCTGGTGTAACTCCCGAGTTAGCTGAGAGATTTCCATCTTCATTCCTTCCAGGGCAGAACTGTAGGTCTGATCAGCCTGCAGAATCTGTTCCTTCAACTACAGAGAGGCACAAAAGAAAACACCAAAAGTTCAGAGAAAGTATTTAGGATTCAGGTGTATGAATCTACACAGCAGTAACTCTGACACTTAGGAGGTAGAGGCAGAGACAGAAGACCCCAGGACTGAGAACAGCCTGCTCTGGCCAGTGATTTCAAGGCCAGACTGAACTTCACAGGAAGACCCCTTCTCAACAACCAAGGTTTAAAGATGTAGCTCAATGGTAGAGCACTTGCCTAGCATGTACAAGTCCCTAGAAGAACAAAGTATTTAGAGAGAAAGACACCTGGTTAATGGCTGCCAGAACAGGGTTGTCATTTTCTTCAGTAGTGTAGTTACTAGTAAACTGCTCCAGTAGATAACCCGCTGCCAACATTCATGTAAGCAACCCTAAACAATGTAGGCCTAAAGGAAAACAAAGAGAAGGAAGGAAGGAGACAAGCTAGGAAAGGGAGGCCCTCAGAGGGAGTAAAGGAGGGCACTGGGCACTGAAGATGGCATGATATGATACACAGCACATGTATATGTATGCAAAGGGGGTAAAGGAGGGCACTGGGCACTGAAGACGACATGATATAATACACAGCGCATGTATATGTATGAAACTGACAAGAAAATGTTTAAAACATACAGAATGTAACAAAGAAAAATATACAAAAAAATTGATAAAATAAGGTAATGTCTATCTTACCTTAAGACATGAAATTTTTCCTAAATTAGATATACAGAAAATCACCAATTACAAGTTATCAACTTGTATAACTATTCTGAAAGTCTGGTAGTTAAATTCAAAATCATGCATTAGGTCTCAGAAGAACATGTGTTACTCAAACCCTGGGGTCAATGGCAAAATCTATATCTAATTTATGTAGTCTCTAAGACTCATTCTTTTCACAGGTACAAATTAAAATTTGTTTGTTTTGGGTTTTTGTTTGTTTCTTTAGCTAGTTTTCTGTTTCTCAGGAGAGAAATAACAGAAAGATAAGAGGTAGAAAGGGGCAAGAGCCTTTGAGGAAGACAGCTCAGTCTATAACATGCCTGCAGCAGGAGCAGAAGGACTTAGTCTAGATTCCTAGCACCCACATAAAATTCACCTTGGAAGGTTGTATACATCTATAATCCCAGCACAGGGAGAGGGACAGCAGATACAGGCTGATTCTGCAGCTCAATGGCCTGCTAAGCTAGTCAGCCAATGAATACTGAGTTCAGTTAGAGCTCCTGAGGCAGGTGAGTGTGTGGGGAGAGAGCAACAAGCAGCCACTTAATGTCTACTTCTGGGCTCTACATACACATGCATGCGTACACCATACACACACATGCACAAAAACACAAATTAAGCTAAGTATGGTAACAGATGCCTCTAATATCAATATTTAGAATTCAAAAGACCAGAGGATTATGAGTTTAAGGCCAACCTGGGCTATAAAACAAGACTAATCCTCTAACTAAATCCTCTAAATAAATTAATTTATTTTTGGTATTTTGAGACAGTCTCATCTAACCCAGGCTGGCTCTGATCTCCTGTCTACACCTCCCAAGGCCAAGATTAGAGTGCACCAGCATACTGGGGACAGGACCCCTTAATAAAAAGGCTCTAGAGTAACAACAGCCAATGAGGATATTAACTACTTCACAGCACAGAGGAAATATAGATTTATCTTTAGCCATTAAGAAAATCACAGGTCATATAATATCTTTTTAAAGAAATAATATAACTGTTTAGAAATCATCATGCCATATTTCACAATTTCCCCCACATGTACAGTGTACTTTGACCATCCATCTCTATCATCCTCTCGTATCCCTCCTTCTCCCACCGAGTTCCAGCAAACTCTTCCACTGACCATCCAACAGATTTCCCTCACTGAGTACCTCCTGTCCAGCCCTGAGCCCAGGCTCTGACGGAGGCCTCACCTTCTTTATCTCTGTCCGGTACTCATTGTTGTGCCCTTCCATCCTCTTCAGCTCTTCGTATTTTTCCATTAGTTCTTGGCTCAGCTGTTTACATGTTGCACTCACAGATTCTAAACTGTATGGCAAAAATACAACCATATATAAATAAAATTCCTGAAACCCATAAGATGGATTATCTAAGTGTACCCTCTTGATGCCCAAGAAACCTCCTACTAGCACCTTAAACTTCATACCCTCATGAAAAGCCATCTGCAATCCCCTATCTTAGATGCAGCAAACCCAGCTCAACCCTGAGGCAGTTTTGTCTTCCCTGTTTTCCTCCACTCCTGCCCACTGATTTAAATTTTACTGGCTACAGAATTATAAAGACACCAGCAACTTTACTAACAGTTTTGCTCTAGCTGTATGGGTTTTCTCTAGCTCTATAAGAGAGGGAAAGCCACTAAGAACTGTTACAACAGACTCACACTTCATCACCCTTAGTGACACACAGACACACACACCACACTATACAGAACCACAAGAACTCTTTAAAGAGTCCCCAACTCATTGTTCTTACTCAAGAGCCAATCTTTCTGAGACTTACGAGCCATGGAAGCAGCGTGCCTCTCCCTCCAGTGTTCTGCCTCTTTGTAGCAATGCAATCGTCCCCTCACCACAAAGCACCTCCTTCCCCTAGCCCTTGATGGCCAATAGCTTCTCAGGAACCAAACTGACCTAATTATAGACACCGCAGTCCTTACTTCCCTGTTCACCTTAAATAATTCAATTTTTATAACTTGAAGGCAAATTTTTCTAGAAATTGTCTACTTTAAATATGCTAATTTAAATTCCTCAAGTCCTTTAAAATGAATATTTTATCTCTGAAATTGAAAACTCTATGGTTAAAATATTTTACTTCTTATGCCTGCCAAACTTAGCCATTAGCCCTTACCCGCTACAGCATACACTTCTAAATTATTCTACAAATGCTTAGTACTATATTGTTTCACAAACATAGCAAATTTGCCAGATAAGTTATCATTCAAAAATATCATCTTTGGGAGCTGGAGAGATGGCTCAGCAGTTAAGAGCAGTTAAGAGTTCTCCTCCAGAGGACCCAGCTTCAATTCCCAGCACCCACATGGCAGCTCACAACTGTCTATAATTCCAGTTCCAAGGTTTCTGATACCCTCACACAGATACACATGGAGGCAAAACACCAATGCACATGAAACAAAAATAAAATAAAATAGAGATATCATCTTTGTAGTATAACAAAAGCCCCGCCTTTCCTGGTTTAGGTGCTATTCAAACTAAACACACTGTTTAGAACAGTCTTTTTGTCCACTAGATTTTTCAAAGAAAAAAACTGAAGCCATTCTTACTGAATATTGTTATTTATTCATTCTAATTTTATTTTCAGAAATTCTAGAATTTATATTTATCTATTTAATACTAGTATATGGTTACAATGTGCTAAACACTGAAGCTAACAGAGGAGTAAAATCAGAGATCACACTGTCCTAGCCATTCATGGAAAAAGCAGGACCTGAGGGGCTAAGGTGCTCAGTGTGGTGCTGGGGGTCAAACCCAGAAGCACAACTTCTCAGCCTGGCAAGAAGACCATGAAGATTACCAGAAACCAATTGGAGGTCGGGGACATGGGGGGAGGGGGAATAACAACTATGATTAAAAACATAAATTTTTGTTCCAATATCAAAAGACTAATAATAATCTTTATTTAGCACTCATGGTGGGGAGTACAGCTTTAATCCCAGCATTTAGGAGGCAAAGGCGGGCCGATCTCTAAGTTGGAGACCACCATGGTCTACATAAAGCAGTTCTAGGACAGCTAAGGTTACACAGAAAAAAAAAAAACTGTCTCAAAAAGCCAAATGATAACAATACTAGTAATAATAGTAAGTTTTATTTGGCTCCGTCTAAAGCATGTACACACACCTCAGTAGTGATCACAATCATCCCACGCACTCTAGAAGGAGGACAATGACGGCTGCACAAAGCACAGCACACTGAGGAGTGGTGCTGTCCAGAGCAGCAAAATGAGAACCAAAGGACACAATGTACCAAGACAACCTACAAAGTGTAAAGTGGCACTTCTTCTTGTTATGTTTGCCTGAAGGCAAAGAGCTTATGTAAATATTTTATCTTTTACCCACACAAAAAAATTAGTATACAAGCAAATTATAATGAGTTTAAAACAAAATATCGAACCCTTCCCAATAAAAAAGTTTACAAATATGACAAACAAAATAAATTTTGTAACTATGGCAAAAAATAAAATAAAAAGCACTACCTATCACACTATGCCATGCTATGCAAGCTATGCTAGAATATACTATGCCACCAAATACTATAGTATACTATGCCACTAGCTAGCATTCAATTCAAAGCCAAGAAAATCTAAATCACGCCGTAAACGAGAGTGAAGGAAGAAAGACATGCCCACTGTGTCTTCTCCAAGAACAGCTTCAGTGAGGGAGTAGAGAAGAAAGCTGAACTGCATGGGGCCTAAAAGGTAAAGGGTAGGGTGGGAACTATCAGAACTTGGATTCCAGGGCTGGCGAGATGGCTCAGTGGGTAAGAACACTATCTGCTCTTCTAGAGGTTCTGAGATCAATTCCCAGCAACCACATGGTGGCTCACAACCACCTGTAATGGGATCCAATACACACACTTCTGATGTGTGTCTGAAGACAGTAACAGTGCATTCATATAAATAAAGGTAAATAGATAATATTTTTTAAAAAAGAATTTGACTCTGAAGAACAGAGAAAGAAGAAACATTCTGATGGTTTAAAGGGGTTTAATTGTTTTCAAAGTGGAAAAAGCTCCCAGAATACTTTCTGTCCATATAAACCCTTCTGAAGAAAGCCCTAAAGAGGACGTCACAGCAGACGCCTCTGCAGAGCACAGGCTCAGATACAGGCCAGCTGGCAGCAGGTTAGGACAGTGTCTTTTGTGTTTTCAATGAACTAGGGAGTAAGGCCATTTGTGAATGCTAGAGAAAAAACAGCTTCACTTTTCACCAATGCACTGTTTTACTGAATCAATGTGAGAATCAAAGTTCAGCCTAACAACTTCAAATTTTCAGTGTGTAGCTAATTATCTACCTGCCTTCAAGACGAGTCACCTCTGCCTGCAGGAGTTCTTCACTGCTGTGGCTGAAGTCCAGCTGGGAGAGCACATTATCCAAGACTCCATGCCCTGGAGAGCTGTACTTCCTTTCCTTCTGACAGTCCTCCAGAGGCCTAGGAACAGAAGAAGGAGGAAACAGGTCTCTCTCTTATCCTGGCAAACAAACAATGCAAGCCTGGCTGTTGTCCCAACTATTCTTTTAACTAAGCTCCTTAGAACTGGTAACTTTGTAGTCTGCTTTGGGGGTTGGGGGGGAGAAATACCTGGAGAACAATCCAGGGTCAGCAGCAATTTAATCTTTACTAGGATTTGGGATGTGTTTCAAGGGGAAAAGTCGCATAAAATAGCAAAACCATTTTGTTGACACTTTAATCCTTATATCAAAAAAACTTTACAAGACAGTATGGCAAGAACAGAAGCATGCCTGACTTACAAAAAAGGAAGCTCATTTACTCTATTATTTTTTACTATAAGCCTGCCCTAGCAATAACCCAGGGCTGGAGATTTATAGCTTAGATGGTAGAGAACTCCCAGGGCATACATGAAAGCCCTAAGACTGGGTGGGGTCACAACACTGGTAACCCCAGCACTTAGGAGGTAAAGGCAGGAGGATCAGGAGTTCAAGGTCATCCTCAACTGCTTAGCCTGGGATAATACATAAAATCCTATTTCAAAACATAGTAGTAGTAGTAGTAATAATAACAATAAAGCCAGTTCCCAAAGGGCTAAGTGACAGGCTGTTACTGATGGCAAGCAGCAACTTTCCACCATACCTTAGTCTTCTAAGGCAGGGAGGCCCTCCAAGTCTCAACAAAGAGAGATAGGAGTTTCCAACCTTATGATCCTCAGAATCTTAGAGACTTAAATGAAAAGGAGACAAAACCATCCATACAAATTTTAAGACAATAAAAATCTAACTCATAAATTAAAATCAAATAAGACAAGATGATCAAACACAGAAATGAAAATATTCGATATTAAAACCAGCATTCAATGCCAAACCGTCAAATAGACCAGCAGACTAACATTTAAGGTTCAAACAGACCTTTCTATGGATTGCTGAGTGCCAACTGCCTTTAATTTCGTTTGCAGTTTCTCCTTCTGCATTTTTGCCTCAAGGATGAAGGTTTCTTGAGATTGAAGACTTGCCTTCAACTCTTTCTGTTCTTCCTGCAGAGCCTGCAAAACACTCAAGAAAAAAGACAGATATTATTACAACTTTCCTTTAGCTCTCTCTTTTTCCTGCAGAGACTGCAAAATACTCCAGAAAAAAAGTCAAATAATATTGCAAAGTTTCAACTTCATGAGAAAAGCAATCAGAGAGACTGACTGTAAGTTTTATGACAAGGACAGTATGAATACAGCTATCAGGAGCTGAGCCGCCAGCCTCAGCCCAAGGAGGAAGCTGGGCATGCATACACTTCCCTAAGCTACTCATTCTAACACACACCTCTAGTAACTTCTCAGATTCCCTCAGTTTCTCCTCCTTCTGCCGATGGTCCTGCAGGATAGTCATATTGGTTCCCATCAGGTCATTGACCCTTATGTTAAGGCGCTCTATTTCCAGCTCATTGGCACAGATGGTGTCCTTGGCCCGCTCAAGCTTACTGTTCAGGTGCTGAATTTCTGACTGGCTAGACAGTTCCACAGACTCTAATTTCTGTTTCCGGTTGGCAAGCTGAGCCTAAAAACATATAGGGAAAAGAGAGTTGATAATCAATAATCAATAATAATCAATTGTATTCACTGAGGAAAGAAAAGACTCACTCCTAGGAAAGCTGGGCTATCAGCAGGGCTTGGACATTTCCTTTTAGTGGCATAGCCTACTTGAAGTCTACTCAAACAAAGCCACTTCAGCAACTGTCTCACGACCTGTGGAGTGCAGTGCCCAACCTTTTGGCTCTGCATGCCAGCTGAAGTGTTTTTGGCCTCTCACATTCTGTTTTTTTTTTTTTTGTTTTTTTTTTTCAAGTTTTAATTCAGTATCATGACTGTTTTTTTATCTATACATTAAGAATGGACATAAATCATTTGTAAAGTTAAACTTCCCTTGTTTTAAACATCTCCTAAAGGAAAGGCACCCACTTTTATTTTAGAAATTCAAGCAGAAATATCTCTGTGGAATCCATCTGCTACGGATTTAAAGATTCTGCTGTATATAACTTAGGACCAAACTCTTTTGCCTTACAACAATATGGTGACACAGAGATGAAAAAAAAAAGGAAATGAAAAGGGAAAGGCAAAGATACAGACAAATAATTTTGTGTAAATTAGATCTCAAGGCCTCAGAGTAGAGGCAATTTGTTTTCCACCAGATCCCTAGAATGGCATGTGAAAGAAAATTCAGGACAGGGTCAATGCTAACCACTATACATGCAATTGGCAGAAGACAAAACCAAGAACAAGAGGAAATCTTATATAGAACCCTCTGCAGAACAAGTAAATGTAGAGATTGGTTGAAGGTAGGAGGAGAAAATGGCTGTGATCAGTTGCTGAGTCTCAGCTCACCCCATCCCTCACCTGTCCACCAGCCCTGGAGTACACAGAGCACAGCTGGAAACACTGTCCAACTGAGTGTCCAGGAGGACAGTCAGCACATAGCCCAAACCTCAACACTGCATCACTATGTGACACTGTGATCTGAATTCAATGCGGGAGCTTTAGCTGTGTTAAGCAACTCTGTAACCAGGTAGTCTTGTTACTTTACAATCAGTCTCAGTTTTGAAAATCAACAGTCCTCTTTTATTGATCTACTATTTCACTCATGCAAAAACACAGTATTTTCAGTAACTAGAAATGATATCCAAGTTCTACAGTCTACTATGGCAATAAGGGAGACTGAGCACTGAGCTGTGGCTAGTCTGACTTGAACAATGTTCTAACTGTGTAATACACAGTGAGGTATCAATGACTAGTTTTAAAAGGAATGTAAATTTTGAACAGATAGTATTTTGATATACTGGGTTAAATAAAATATGTTATTAAAATTAATCTTATGTTTCTCTTTACCTTTTTAATCTAACTACACAAGATAGTAAACTGTGTAATTCACATATTTCTACAGTGTTACTAATCTCAGAAATACCTCTTTTAACCCTAAGCAAGTCAGAAAATCACAGAAACAACTCCTAAAATTCCTCCTCTTAACTGGCTAGCTTTAGAAGCATTTAAAGGTAAATATATTTGAAATATATATTGTCATACACAAATACATTTTCTTTCAAGAAAGCAGAAATGCCCTTACTCACTAAGCATTCAGAAGGGTGGCGTTATCTCACTACACAAAGGGCAATGAAAGTAAGGAAACCATTAAGGCAATTTGCCTTAGGGAGACAGAAGGCACTTCTGTCAAAGCGCACCAGTTGGCAAGACACCGCAGGGGCATGGTGCACACTGAACTCAGAGCCTGTGGGCTCCTCAGGCTGCTGCCTACTGGGATGCTATGGCCTGCGTGGACACATCTGAAGACGACCCAGATGGGCAGACAGGTACTGGTGCTGCAGTGGAAAATCAAAGCCTTTGCTGCCTCCAACCCCACTGTTCTTTTTTTTTTTTTTTTGTTTTTCGAGACAGGGTTTCTCTGTGTAGTCCTGGTTGTCCTGGAACTCACTCTGTAGACCAGGCTGGCCTCGAACTCAGAAATCCNCCTGCCTCTGCCTCCCGAGTGCTGGGATTAAAGGCGTGCGCCACCACGCCGGGAAACCCCACTGTTCTTAAGCAATCTATTTGTAACAATGGTTTCCTTGAAGCTCCAAAACTACATTTAAGAAAAAAAAAAAAAAGCCAGATAAAGGATGTTCTCGTTTTGTTTTTGTTTTTTCTAAAACAAGCATGGAGTATAAAACTTCAATAGCTGCATAGATGAATCAAAATACATGACTCAAAGTGAAGCTGTTTTTTAATCTTCTTCAATGTTAAAAATATGAAAGAATTTTTTTTCAGTTTTTTCTCATAACATTTACCCAGACTCTCAGATTTTCTGCTGTCCCACATATCAATTAAATGCAATTAGTCAAGCTCAACTGGATTCTGCCTCAAACAGCCAACTGAGTAAGAGCAGTTTTTAGACAACTGGATAAAATTATAGACTGAATACTAAGTTATATTACTATTATTTATCCTATTGATGTTATCCTATCATATTATAGGGATTTTAAGTCCTTGCCTGTTCAAAAATGAGTCAATGCCATGATTTGCTTTGTAACATTTTAATAGCAAAAAATAAAGAGTAAAAGTGTACCCAGTTGTACTGGCTAGTTTTGTGTCAACTTGACACAGCTGGAGTTATCACAGAGAAAGGAGTTTCAGTTGGGGAAATGCCTCCATGAGATCCAGCTGCAAGGCATTTTCTCAATTAGTGATCAAGGGGGGAGGTCCCCTTGTGGGTGGTGTCATCTCTGGGCTGGGAGTCTTGGGTTCTATAAGAGAGCAGGCTGAGCAAGCCAGGGGAAGCAAGCCAGTAAAGAACATCCTTCCATGGCCTTTGCATCAGCTCCTGCTTCATGGCCTGCTTGAGTTCCAGTCCTGACTTCCTTGGTGATGAACAGCAGTGTGGAAGTGTAAGCTGAATAAACCCTTCCCTCCCCAACTGCTTCTTGGTCATGATGTTTGTGCAGGAATAGAAACCCTGACTAAGACACCAGTTTTAGCTTTCCAAGATGAAAGAACTGGGCTGGAGAGACGGCTCTTTGGATAAGAACGCCATGGGCTACTCTTCCAGAGTTCAGTTCTCAGCTTTCACACTGTACCTCACAATGATCTATGCCTCTAGTCCAGAAACCAATGTCCTGTTCTGGCACTGTGGTACTGTACAACAGTGGTCACATGTATACATCCAGGCAAAATACCAATACAAAGAAAATCAATCTTTTTTTTATTATTTTCTATTATTATTATTATTATTATTATTATTATTATCTATTTTTTATTATTTTCTTTATTTACATTACAAATGCTATCCCGAAAGTTCCCTATACCCCCCCCCCGCCCCTGCTCCACTACCCACCCACTCCCACTACTTGGCCCAGGCCTTCCCTTGTGCTGGGTCATATAAAGTTTACAAGACCAAGGGGCCTCTATTCCCAGTGATGGCCAATTAGACCATTTTCTGCTACATATGCAGCTAGAGACACAAGCTCAGGGGGTACTGGTTAGTTCATATTGTTGTTCCACCTACAAGGTTGCAGCCCCCTTTAGCTCCTTGGGTACTTTCTCTAGCTCCTCCATTGGGGACCCTGTGTTCCATCCAATAGCTGGCTGTGAGCATCCACTTCGGTGTTTGCCAGGCACTGGAATAGCCTCACAAGAGGCCGCTATATCAGGGTCCCTTCAGCAGAATATTTTTTATTTTTTAATGCCATGTCCCTCTTTAAAACAAAAAAGGAAGAAGTCTCAAAGAACAGCTGCACAAAACAATGTGCACATGTTGTCAACACTAATGCACTCAGAAAGCCAGTCAGGGTGGCATGAGATTTAGCTCACTGGTACAGTGTTCGTCAAGAATGAGTGAAGCCCTGGGTTCAATGCCACATGAAAAGAAAATTAGGTACAATTTCTGTTATGAATTTCTAATGCTCATTTACATACAAGATTGGCAAGATGATGACAATTATTAACACTAAGTAATGGGCACACAGAGATTTAATTAAATGTTTAGTAAAGATAATAATACAGCATTGATTGACACAAACTGAGTTACAGGAAGCTTTCATCCTTGTTTAGTTTGCCAAGGAAAAAGAGAAAGACATTTATACGTAATACTTTTAACTAATCAGATAACTTTATTTTAAATAAAACTATGAGAAGAATTAATCAAATATCCTTAGTGGGCACAACAGATGTCAGTTCTTTAAAGGTATCTTATTCTATCTCTAGTTGAGTGACTGGTAAATAACAACTCCACTTTTACTAACATTGAAGTTTGCATTATATGGAATTAATCACAATAGCAATTTGATAGCCGTGACTTAAAGATAATAATCAATAAACATGAATAAAATGAGGATTGAGAAAAACAAAAACTTGCCAGGCAGTGGTGATGCATGCCTTTAATCCCAGCACTTGGGAGGCAGAGGCAGGCAGATTTCTGAGTTCGAGGCCAGCCTGGTCTACAGAGTGAGTTCCAGGACAGCCAGGGCTACACAGAGAAACCCTGTCTCGAAAAACCAAAAAAAAGAAAAAGAAAGAAAGAAAAAACAAAAACTCAATTTGTTCTTTCCCAGTCTAATAGCTGTAATTAGGTTACAGCAATGTATCATAGCCTTTAAGAACATAGAGCTTTTTCAGTCAGGTTAAACCCTGATCCCTATCCTACCCCAAGCCCTCGAGAAGGCTCCACTGTCCGACTTTGGTTAGTAGCTTCTTGCAAATGACAAAAGAGATTTCATTCTGTGGGGTGTAGGGCCCTCCTTGAAAGCCTCAGTAGAGCTGTTACTCAGAGCAAAACCATTGACAATAGTGTACCTGACAGCTGGGATTTTAGGGGACAAAGAAAATGCCAATGCTTTAAAAATAAAATAAAATAAAGGTTTAAAAATGAAGGTTTAGTCTGGAGAGATGGCTCAACAGTTAAGAGCCCTTATTGTTCTTCCAGGGGACCTAAGTTCAATTCCCAGCAACCACATGACAGCTCACGACCATCTGTAACAGGTTCCAATGCCCTCTTCTGGTGTGTTTGGAGACAGCAACAGTATACTCATATACATCAAATGAATAAAAACAAACAAACATCTCCTTTTAGCTCTTTGAACTTACCCAGCCTGTTCTGGAGTGCATCCTAGAGATGAGTATGTTATACCACAGATAACATACACACCCGATAAGCCCCCGACTGCAGATAGTAGAGGTGGCTAACACACTCACCACCCTCTCTCTGTTCCTTCCTTCTTGTAGTCTTGATTTAAAGGAAAAGGTGAAGGAGCTGGCTATGTCATAAGAACACATCCTAAATTCAGTGTCTATTTAGTTTTTACTGAAATCAGTAGTTTTTAAAGTTCCTATCGCTATACTAAAAAAACCATTTCTTTAGCCACAAAGACACGACTTTCCATTATGATGCATACCAATGCAGTGAGTCTTTCCAATCAAACTATCTGTACTCCCTGGTTGAGGCTCCTTAGCCAAAGTGCTCAAGCTGCCATGGAGATGAGCAGTGGGCTCAGACAGAAGCTGAGTCAGAAAGACAGATGACAGAAGCAGAAAGAAATGGGAAAAAGGAGACAGAGGACAAAGGTCAGGGGAGAGCAGGGTGGGGACAAAGATTAGGAGATGGAAGACAGTATGGAAGAAGGGTGAGGGTGATAGGAGGAGACGAGGAATCTGAGTGGTTTAGATGCTGAAGAGGCTAAGCCACAAGTAGAGGAAGAGGCTTACACAAAAAGACTAGCAGAGAGAATCCAGTAAGACAGAAAGAGCATGGCAGTAAATCAGATTCAGTCAATACCCATGCATTGGACAGCTTAAGCCTACCTGGATTATCTCTGACTGTTCAGCCAGAGCCTTCCTCTGTGCTTCCAGAGAAGATACCTGTTGCTGATAAATCAGACGCTGCTTCTCCCAGTCCAGAGACTTCTGTCGGAATTCCTGGGGAGGCAAGTAAAGTACTTAACATCTAAGTGCTCTCAGGCTGAGACTTTCACAGCGTCCTACTCCCTGGGCACCCTTCTCTCAGCAGGAGCCCATTACTCATGCAGCTGTAGCTGACTATGCTGCAAAGGAGTACTGAATCCTGCTCACACTGTGCCTCTGGATGTCTGTCTTTCTAAATGTAACACCTTAGTGGCGAAGAGGAAAACACGGCCATGACAGTGGGCTCAAGAGCATTGTAGAAGATCTGCTGCCACCTATGGGCTGTTACCATTTTGTATTTCTCAGAAAAGTGATGCTAAAATATATATATATGTGTGTGTGTGTGTGTGTGTATATACATATACACATATATACATACATACACAACACACACATACACACACAACATACACGCACAACACACACACACACTTGTGAAATAACATAACCAGGGAAGTAAATAATCTCTTCAATGAAAAATTTAAAACACTAAAGAAAGAAATGGAAGAAGACCAAGGATGGAAAGGCTTGTCATGCTCATGGATTGGCAGAAATAGTGTGAAAATGACTATACATAAATTTCATAAAGATAAGAACTGAGGAATGTCAACAGGAGTAAGTGGATGAGACAAGGAGATCAAAACAGCTATGAAGAAAAGACTCTAGGAAACTCCAAGGCCAGAGTGTGATCAGCACTATGTCTGTGGACGAAAGTCTCAAAGTTTATCTTAAAGATAATGAGAATCTGAATCCAGAGTCAGTGAAGTAACCTGGACTAGAGGATGGCTAATGAGGTTCTGTGCTCATGGTTGGTGGTGTAGGCTGGTGATAAAAACGTGTGGGAGCACCAGGCAGTGGTGGCGCACACCTTTAATCCCAGCACTTCGGAGGCAGAGGCAGGCGGATTTCTGAGTTCGAGACCAGCCTGGTCGACAGAATGAGTTCCAGGACAGCCAGGGCTACACAGAGAAACCCTGTCTCGAAAACAAACAAACAAACAAACAAACAAAAAAGAATGTGCGGGAGTTGGAAGGCTAGAGGAGAAGCAGTATCTGTGTGGTCCTCTGATTCTAAGTTCTAACTCTATAAAAATACTGAAATATAAAAAGAATATTAAACATAAAAATTACAGTTCCAGAAAGTAAAGTATTGTGGTTGTTTGAATAGGTTTGGCCCCCAGAGACTCATGTGTTTGAATGCTTGGTCCATGTGGAGTGACACTATTGGGAGATAGGACCTTGTTGGAGTAGGTGTGGCCTTGCTGGAAGAAGTACGTCACTGTGGGGGTTAGGCTTTGAAGTCTCCTATGCTCAAGCTTCATCCAGTGTAGAAGTCCAATGTCCTGCTTCCTGCAGCTCAAGATGTAGAACTCTCGGCTCCTGCAGTACCACATCTGCCTACATGCCGTCATGCTTTCTACCATGATGATAATGGACTTAAACCTCTGAATCTATAAGCCAACCCCAACAAATGTTTCCCTTTATAAGAGTTGCCTTGGTCAGGGTGTCTCTTCACAGCAATGAAACCCTAACTAAAACAAGTATATAAAGTAGCATTTCTATATGACAGATCACTCATAGAACATTTTTAAGCAGTCACACAATGATATTGAACAGTTTCTCAATTAGGTAAAGTACAGATTCCTAGGTCTCATGCCTACTACTGGATCAGACTCTGAAGTCCCAAAACATCCTGTGTGGGGCATTGGGCTATGCACAGACAGCCTGGTTTCCAGTTGAGGTTAGATGTTGAGCCCCAGGACCTGGTGGTGATAATTCACCTACATGGGACGGAAGGAGTTCTCTCATGTGTCCTGGGACCCTGGCTCCTGTCAAAGTTACCACCCCCCTCAGCCCCCACAAGAGAAGCGTGGCTAGTAGTCACGCAGGCAATGTCCCAAGCTTCTGACCTTCAGGCTAAACTCCTCCCCAGTTACCTAGCAACAGTGAAGATAGCAGCATACCATAAGAAGGGCTGCTTAGCCCCTCTTCACTCTCGCACTCCTCTTTTGCTCTCTTGCTCTCACTCCCTCTCACTCTCTCCCTCTTACTCTCTGGTCTTTCTTCTCTCTCCTTTTCCCCTTTCTCTCCTCTTATCCATGGCCAGTCTCTCTCGCTCTTTTACCTTTTCTCGTTCCCCCTGCCTTTCTATAATAAAGCTCTAAAACCATAAACTGTCTCTGTTCTTCAAGGCCCCTTGTGCAGACTCTCACCTGTGTGGGAACCTCTCCCCTAAGCCCTGTCTCCCATAACCCCGGGGCTACAAGGTGTCACCCTGGAGCACCCTGGTTTCGGGGGCTGCCCCTTGTCCACCCCCCACCACCCTGTCAAGTGGGGTCAATGGCTTAGATGCCCACCCAGGGCTGAGTGGAAAGTGTCTGGCAGCCCTTCCTTGTCCGCCTGCCCAGAGCATAGGAGGAGCTCTGGCTTGGAGCGGGCTATCCTCCCTCCCCCTCTTTCCCCTGCCCCTTTTAGTTCCCACAATCCTGAGTGACTGTTTCTATGTACTGGAGAAGAGAGGGGACTCAATGCCTCCTATCAGCAATCATGGAGTTATGGAACAAAAACAAAGTCAGAGAGGGAGGCGAATCCTTTGTAACTCATGTGCTACCTAAATAGGAACTGAAAGTAAACCACCTGAAGAGCAGAGTACTCTCTACAAGGAAAAGTCAGGCATCCCACCTTCACCTACTGGGTCAGGTGTGGAGGAGACAGAGATAAGGTAGGATGCTCTAACTGATGCTGTGTTTCTCAGAATGGGAGGTACTAGGATCTTCTCCATGTACTGTCCCAGACATACTGGCTATCCCTGCTACCTCTACTGTGAATGCCAATTTCATGCTCCATCATTTTAACAATAATAACAAAAAACAAACAAAATAAAACCTCCATATATTTCCAAGTGCTCTGTATGGGAGATCTACACTCTTGAGATTAACTGATGGCTTGGAACCCCATCAGCCACAGTGTGGACCACCATCCCACACTGACTAGTTCAGTGGCAGCTCCTAAGATAGCAGGAACTGGGTCCGGGAAACAGCTCCATTAGAAATAGCATTTTCCTACATGACGGACGACTGCCTTTTCAACTGGGACTATTGCTGTAGACATACCTCTATTTTCCCAGTCAGCCTCTCAATCTCAGACCGGTCCTCTCGCAGACTTTTGGTATTTCCTCTAAACTCTCTTAGTTGCTTTTTCTGCAGCTTTTCATAGCTTCTCTTCAGTCTGCTTAACTGTGAAAACAGTTATTTAAGAGTTAGCAAATTGTAGTGGTCAGATGAATTGGGATTATACAGCAAGAGCACTGCTAAATTACACTATTGAAAATAGATAGGCAGCATGTTAGAGCTGCAAAGCAAAATAAAAGAAGACATAAAAACAACAAGGCTGGGCTACAGCTCAGCTGGTTGAACACTGACCTGGAAAGCGCTGGCCCTGGGCTGGACCAAGCTCCACAAAGACTGGTGTGGGAGTTGGTACAGGGAACACAGAACTAAGTGAAGGCAGGAGAAACAGAAGGGCAAGGCCATCTTCAATCACATGAGGAATCTGAGGTCAGCCTGGGCTACCTTATCTCAAAGTGCATATGCTTGCTTGCATGTGTATGTGAGAGAAAGAAATGAAATTTATAAAAGTAATGAAATTTCCAAGCCAGAAAAGAAAAAGTAAAATTTAGTTTCATGACAATTGTCATGCATTCATAGAAGCCCCTTCATGACCCACTCCACAGAAGAGAGGAAGCAGTGACTGTTCCCCGCTGAGCCAGTGGTTCTCAAGACATACTCCTGAGGGCACTAATGATGCACCATCAGTAAGAGACTTTGACTTAAACCAAAACAAAAGTAATTTCTCCAATATTAAAAATTAAATTGAGGGGCTGGAGAGACGGCTTAGTGGTTAAGAGCACCGACTGCTCTTCCGAAGGTCCTGAGTTCANATCCCAGCAACCACGTGGTGGCTCACAACCATCCGTGTTGAGATCTGATGCCCTCTTCTAATGCATCTGAGGACAGCTAGAGTGTACTTAGATATAATAATAAATAAATCTTTTAAAAAATTAAATTGAATATGAAAATAGAATTTTCTTTTTGCCGGGCGTGATGGCGCACGCCTTTAATCCCAGCACTCGGGAGGCAGAGGCAGGCGGATTTCTGAGTTCGAGGCCAGCCTGGTCTACAGAGTGAGTTCCAGGACAGCCAGGGCTACACAAAGAAACCCTCTCTTGAAAAACCAAAAAAATAAAATAAAATAATAAAATAATAAAAATAAAATAAAATAATCAATAAATAAATGTTCCGGTATCAAGATTTCAATATTATGTAAACAACTTTTTTTCCTCTCCGTGCTCAGTCAGCTGCTGGCCTAGGTACTAGCAAACATGCTTGGACAAGATTCTTTACCTAGATTCAAGGTCAGAAAAAAATATTTCTACCACATACTTCCCACAGACTATCACACAGGATGTGCAATTCTCAGCACTGAAATCAGAAACAAGTTGTCAACACAACAGTCAGGAGTTACAGAGAAAGAACGGCTACACTTCACAGCACACAACCAAAGACTCACTTCCTCCTGCAGCTTCAGTAACTCCTCCTTGTACTCCATGGCCATTTCTTGCTTGGTTTTCTCATGTTCTTCTATCTGCTGATGCAATATTCCAACCTAAAAGCAGGACGGTCATTAAGTATATTGCTTAATTTCCAAGTACTTGAAAAGTTGTCTTTTATTGTGTTGACTCTTAGCTTAAATCTACTTTGCTATAAAAATATACAACTTAATCTGCTGGTTATGGTGAGAGCCACCTGACTGCAGTAAAATGTCCCAGTCACTTAAGAAGAACACACTTATGATTAACTAGGTCAAGTTGATTCTGATCAGCGCTCTACCTTAAATGGCCTTTCCGTGTGCTTGTTCTAGCGACAGCAAGAGAGCTGTGTTACTTCTATAGGTTCCTTGGACATAATTTCTCCCTATCTCCTGCCTGTGCTGCTTTGTAACTTGAAGGCTGTACGGCTACTTACAGTTGGATTAAGAGTTGAGGTCTGGGACTATTCAATCTATTTTCCATTTCTATTATGACTTCTCGGGGTCATTCATAACTTTACTTAATTTCCAAATACACAGATTTTTTTCAAGGTTATCTTTTTCTAACTTGCTTCTGCTATGTTAAAAGAGTTTATCTATGATTTCAAGACTTTGCTCATGGACCAGGATAGAGTCAATTTTGGTAATCATTCAGTTTGTGCTGCAGAAGAAATGCATGCTCTGCAGTTCTCTTGTGTTGAGTTCTATAGTTATAAACTGGGTCAAGTTTGCTGATCATGCTGTTCAAATCTGTATCTTTATGACTGCTCTCCATCAGTTACTAAGAAAAATGTGTTAAAACTCTCAAGCATGACTGTGGCTTTAGTATTTCCTAGTTACAGCCCTGGTGATTTTTACATATTTATAAGGAAGGTTAAAACTGTCTTACTATATTATTTGGTCTTATTTTGAGGTTTCCTATAAGTGCAATTTGAGAAGTAGACCTCTGGGTGGATGACGAGAGTGACCTTGGAAAGCATAGTGAGGAGATGGAAGAGCCATAATGGTCTATTCCTGGGCAGACTGCGGCAGTAAGCAGCCGGAGCTGTGTCACTGGGAACCTACTAGGAAGCAGACAGATCTGTTTCTGTCTCTGTGAGCAACAGGAAGCTGCTGACTTCACCCATCCTCACCCTGCTGAGATCTGTCCTGGGAAAGTTAACTAGCTGACATGTCTAGACTTGGTGTGAACAGTTCACAAGGCCCTGAGAGAAGCAAGTGCAGTGGAATAGTAAAGACAGAGAACCATATGGTGTTTTGCCTGCGTGTATCTGTGTACCACATTGAGTGCCTGGTGCCCATGGAGGCCCGAGGAAGGTGTGTTCTGAGACTGGAACTGCAGACAGCTGTTAGCCATCACATGGGTGTTAAGAATCAAACCTGGATCCTCTGAAAGAGCAGCCAGTACTCTTAACCACTGACCTGTTTCTCTTGCCCATCAAACTGCTTTGTCTTTGCAGTCCAGTGTGGCTGTCATTTGCTGTGCTTCCTTATTGCCTCCCTGTCTCTGTGTAAGTTGTGTTCTTAAAAGATGTGCCTAGGGGCTGGAGAGATGACTCAATGGTTAGGAGCACTAGCTGCTCTTCCTGAGGTCCTGAGTTCAACTCCCAGCAACCACATGGTGGCTCACAACCATCTGTATTGAGATCCAATGTCCTCTTATGGTGTGTCTAAAAACAGCAACTGTGTACTCATATACATAAAATAAATACATAGCTCTTTAAAAAAAAAAAAAAAAACTTCAAAAAAACTTTTAAAAGATTTGCCTAAACTTTAAACTCTAGATTAGCAAATATCATTTGCAGAAATCTAAACTAATACAGCTGGTATTACTAAAGTGTTATTTGACTCTAAGTGTAAATGGCCAACCACTGGGTGATAACTTCTTAACTCTTTGAAAATTTCACACATGTATACAGTATCATCATCAACCAAATCACAATTTGTGTTGTCAGTCCTGGTAGTATGTTGGCCTTCGGGAGGGCAAATGCCATGCAGGCAAGCTTTAGGTTTAGCATTTACCCACAGTTCGTATTCTTCCCAGACTAATCTGTATAGAAACTCAGAGACAATGCTTCCACCCACACTGCTTCCTGCTTCCTTTCCAGTATTCAGTGTTCTTCTTCTTCTACAGCACCAGCTAAGTTATGAGGACTAAGTCAGGAGCTATTCTTAAACCTCCCCCCAGCACTACCAATATTAGTGGGAGGTGAGACTACAAATGATTTTATTTTCCTTTTCTCCCTTATTTTAAAAAAGGTCTGTCTGAGTGGGTTTCCTTAACTTGGCTTACAAGGCTGATGACCCTGGCCAGGACTGTGTGCATGCTTATTGGGTCCCGCCCGCCTCCACTGGCAGCTCCGTCTAAGCATTGTATTGCGCCCCTTACAGACACGCTAAGAGTTGCTCCCCCCGGACGTCCCAGAACACAGCGTCCTCGGACCGCCCACTGTCAACGCCCACTCGTCGCCCGGACCAACCACCAATGTCGTCACACCTACTCGATTGAACCCGCCTTCTGGACACAGCTCCACTGAGGACCTGACCGCGCGCCATTGTGCCATTGGGACTGAGGGACACTCAGCAGAGACAATGGGACATGCGGGAGAGGGTTGGGTTCTCCCGCGTGTAATTAATAAATAATATTCTTTCTTGCAGCTCATCTCTATTTTAGGAAGTTTAGCTCTTCAGTGCGAACCCAGTCCAAGGTGTTTTCTGCCCACGCAGACACAGCTCCGGTGTGCGTGACGCAGAGAAACATACAAATGGCACCCAATGTGGCTGACGACCCTGGCCAGGACTGTGTGCCTGCTAAGCACACTCTGTCACCGAGCTGCTTCTCCAGCCTTGATCTGTTTACCTCTGACTGTTAAAAGCAAGGGTTCAACTTTCACATTGGTTGGGGGCGGGGTGAGAATGCTGGAACTGAGCTAAGGCTTTCAGCATCCTAAGCAAGCACTCTACTGCTACACCATGTCCCTACATCTTCAACTTTGCTGTCACCTAACTTTACAAGTGAAGCCAAAACCTATACTATAAACCTGGCGATGTTAATATGGGCATGTAATATGATGAAAAAGTTATACAAAGATTTTGCAAGTCTTCTCCCATTTTCTTGTGTACTAAGGTTGCAGATGAATACCACCATGCTTTGCTGTATCACATGACCTCTGGGAATGCAAACCCAGGGTCTTAGAGTTGCACAGTAAGCACTTAACCACCAAAGCCATACCCTAGTCTCCACTGACATTTTCTTAAATAAAGTATGCATTATATGTTTCCAAAGTAAAATGGTCCTTGAAACAAATACTAATATTCTTTTTTTTTTAAGATTTATTTATTTATTATATGTAAGTACACTGTAGCTGTCTTCAGACACACCAGAAGAGGGCGTCAGATCTTGTTACAGATGGTTGTGAGCCACCATGTGGTTGCTGGGATTTGAACTACAGACCTTCAGAAGAGCAGTCGGGTGCTCTTACCCACTGAGCCATCTCACCAGCCCGAAACAAACACTAATATTCTTATACTTTCATAATAAAATGTCTTCTAAAAGAAACCATAAGAGGACTGGAGGAGTGGTTCAGTGGTTAGAAGCACAGGCTGCTCCTCTAGGGGACCCAGGTTGGATTCCCAGTACTTTACATGGCAGCTCACAACTGTCTGTAACTCCAATAGAGTCTGTGGCATCAGGCATATATATGGTGCACATATGTGTGCATGCAGGCAAAATATTCATTCACATAAAATAAATCTTAAAGAAGAGAAGAAAAGAAAAGAAAAAAGAAAAGAAAAGAAAAGAAAAGGAAATGTAAGAATTAGAATAAGGTTGGGCAGTGGTGGCACACACCTTTAATCCCAGGACTCAGGAGGCAGAGGCAGGCGGATCTCTGAGTTCTAAGCCAGCCTGGTCTACAGAGCAAGTTCCAGAACAGCCAGGGCTACACAGAGAAACCCTGTCTTGAAAACACACACACACACACACACACACACACACACGCACGCACGCACGCACAAACACCAAACAAACAAACCTAACTTGGTAAACAAATGCTTACACTTAAGAAACATGTTTAGCATAAAAGATGGATTAAGGGTTTGGACATGGGTTGCTCCAAGTGTATTATATACATGCATAAACATGGGTGTATGGAACCATGTATAATTTAAAAGCCAGAGTCAAGATAACAAGAGAAGTGAAGCAGTCGCTCTACCTCTTTGTGCTTCATGTCCAGCTGACTCCTCAGAGCCTTCAGCTCCCGATCACGGATGTCCAAACAAGTCTCCAGAGCATGTGTCTGCCCCTCCCACTCAGACTTCTTATGAGCCACCATTATATCGATCTGTTTCATGAGCTCTTGCAGTTCTGCTTCACAGGATGTCAAAAATCCCCTACAAACACCAACATACCAGTTATAGTTCATGCCCAAGCAGTTTCTCCTATTTCACAGATAAGAATATCACAGACTAAACCTATCTGGTGAACTGAAACATTACAGAAGCCAAGCCCAGGGTGCCTGGGCCTTTGCTGCTCATGCTGTCATATGCTATGCTGCTTAGCTCCACGCAATATTTTGCCCTCCTCTAATGAGTAACCTAAAACCAGGCTCACTTGCTGAAACACAGATGGATGTTTTACATCTGGCTTGCAAAGTGAGACTCGCAGAGCTACTAACCACATCTTCTGAGATATTTAAGGAATTCTTTTGGGAGAATCCAGGCAAGCCTATATTGCAGTTCTTTCAGCCAAAATGAACAGTCTTAGTAGCAAACAGGCTATATTATGCAGGAAAAAGATAACAAAGAAGAGCTGTTTCAAGAAACTCATCCTATTACTGTTATTTCTCCCAACTGTTATTTGGAACATACTGTAGCCTACCTCACTGCTCAAGCTACTGATGCCCTTCTGAGCTGAATGGGAAAACTCAAGCTAGGATAGAAGCCACAGTCCTCCCTAGTAATGCTGAGAGAAGGCAACTGATGTAGGAGGGACGCTGTAGGAGGGACGCTGTAGGAGGGACGCTGTAGGAGGGACGCTGTAGGAGGGACGCTGTAGGAGGGACGCTGTAGGAGGGA
>NC_034599.1:95839607-95861881 GCF_900095145.1 Mus pahari
GCTGTAGGAGGGATGCTGTAGGAGGGATGCTGTAGGAGGGACGCTGTAGGAGGGATGCTGTAGGAGGGACGATGTAGGAGGGACGCTGTCCACAAATGTGCCTTAGCTCAGCTTAGCTTTGGTCTAACAGAACCCAGGTAGATTTTTAAACTGCAATGAGCTCACAGTCAAAGGCAAACTTACCCACTATGCCCCCGATTTTGTATTCCTTCCAACAAAGCCTCCATCACCAAATCCTCTTTGTTTTGGCAACTAGGGAAAAAAAGAAAAGGAAAAGAGGAGTGAGAAAAATCACTGTTCTGAATTCCAACATTCCAAGTTAGGGTGAGTAAAAGCAATCACAGTGAGAAATACAAAGCAGCCTAAGAGGTCCACAGAAGCAAGGATTATCATTTAGAAATGCTAGCACCAAATACATTCCAAAAACAAACAAAGTCCTACTGCTGCTGAAACTATCCTACAAAACCAACGAAACACCGCATTACTCTAGGCCTTTTTTTAATTATTATTATTGTTTAACACTAATTTTTTAGACACAGTCTCACTATGTAGCCCCGGCTGGCCTAGAACCAGCTATGCATGTAGACCAGGCTGGCTTTGAACTCAGAGACATCCAGCTGCCTTCTGAGTGATAGAATTAAAGGTGTTTGAAACCAGGCCTGGCTTTCTTTCTATTGTTGTAGTCAAGACTTATTTTTTAACTATGGTCCATGGAAGCCAGAGGCAATGGAGTTACCAGATGTAGATCTAGGAACCAGATTCTGGTTCTCTTCAAGAACAGTATATGCTCTTAACGGCTGAGCCCTCCTTCTAGCCCCTCTATGCTTAGTTCTTAAAGAATGTTAGGGAGAAAAGTTATTTTCTCTCAAGGAACATTAACACAAACCCCCGCTACACGCTGAGAGAAATTACCCAGGACCACTGCTGAAGAGAAAACAGTGCTTCTCACTAACATAACAATTACTGCTTCTGACACGTCCCCCACTCTTCATGCCAAATCATATAGAACTTGAAAATAAAGGCTTAGCATATTCCTCTTTCTTTCTAAGCTATTGGTTTCGCAGTGACAGAAAACCAATGTCACTCATCTCTGAGGTCCAGAGCCGAGACCTGATTTTAACAGGGCACTGCTGCCCGCCCTGGGAAACTTCATCTCCCCTTAGGCAAACTGCTCACAGCTGCAGGACTGCCAAGAAGGACCTCGACGGAAAATGAAAGGAGACAGAAAAGACTGCCTAAAAAAGAGAAATTCACACCATAAAGAAAGAATAACCCTTAAACTCAGAAGTATCAAGGGTTGCATGATAAATTTCTCTTCTTCAGAAATCCTCAATGTGTCCTTTAGCAGAGACCATCTTTCATTCTGAAGAAAGTGCCCCATTAGGCTGGAAAGAAAGCCTGCTATTCTTGCAGAGGACACAGGTTTGATTCCCAGCACCCATATGGCAGCTCATAACTCTCCATAAATTTTAGTTTCAGGGGATCACAAGGTATGTGTATAGTGCAGACATAAACATGCAAGCAAAACTCTCATGTACTAAAACAAAATTTGAAAAGAAAAAAGAAACAATCTTTTTCCTCAGTTTTCAAAGTTTCAATTCAACTCTGAATTAAAGACAAGGCCAAAGGTTACAATGTAGAAATCTGGTCCCTCTGAACTAATGCTTTTCCAGAAGTAATCTGCTTCTCACGGAAGTGAGAATTACCTTATTCAAGAAACAGTTCAGTGTTGTACACACAGCTCTCTACATAATAATAAAAGACATACTCCTTACCAAGAAATATCCCAATGTGGGACTAAAAAAGAAACAAAATGTTCAGCATGCCCTGGCAATGAATGCACAGATGACTCTAGAGACACAGACAGGATGAGAAGGCCAGAGGTACAGCTAGCGTCTTGTAACCACACCTATCTCTGCATGTCCCAACAAGGACTGTCGGCTCTTCATGCACGGGGTGGCTGAGGATCTTTCCTCCAACCAGTGTTCCTGATATAGCTCACCATGACCCAAAGTAAAGCCCTAAAGGAGAGGACTCCACATTTTATTATACTTTCTTCTCAACCACAGTAAGAGTCAAATTACAGTGCCCCCAACCCAAGCCTTGGCTCTGCTCTGGGAAGCAGTAGTCAACACCAGACAGAAGCCCAGAAAACAACTCTGCTCTGCAACTAACCAGCTCTGTGTCGTCGGACTTCCGTTTTTCCATCTGTAAAATGAAGGGCATGAATAGTAACTGCCAAGGCCTTTATTTCATCTTGTTTTATAATTATTTCTCAAACTTACTCCTACTAAAAATACACCTCATTAGGTCATGCCATTCTTAAACAGTGATTATTTAACAATATGTAATTTCTTGGCATTTATGTATGACACTACTTAATAACAATGTGTATAATATATGCTAAACTTTAGTGAATGTTCACTTTATCTACCTGCCTCTTAAACTTTCTATATTCCTTGTAAAAGGCAGGTGCTACCCCTTTGATGAAAAGGGAGAACGGCTTGACTATGAAAAGCTATAGGTTATATTCCTTAAGTTCAAATCCAGGTAATGTGTCCCTCCAGTCCCAAGCAACGTGCCATCTTTTGGTTAACACTCTGCCTTCTTATGGTTAACAGGATCTTCTCAGAGGGCAACAACAACAAAAAAAGCTGAAGCATATTGCCTAATCACCACCAGGTGGCAGCAGCACTGTGATAAAACACGCTCAAAACTTAAATCCTAAAATGAGACAAAGGAAGGCACAGATGACCAGTAACATGCCCTGAAAACCTTCTGCTAATGTGAAGTGTGTTTCTTTAACAACACTCTACCCTTCTCTAGGATCTGATACACAGGGAGGACTGAGATTTCCTGCAGATATTTGGTTTATCACAGCCACATCAGTGACTCTGTCCCTAGCCAACATGACCTGCATTTACTCAATGTCATGAGTTTCCTCTTTGGTGCTGCCACGTGACTGTAGCTGGGTATTCTGTGTTCCTAATATTCAATACAGACTTATTTGATGATCTGCCACCACTTAGCACTAAGGTCAAATCCAAACATAGGACCAACAGGGCCCTCATTCACTGAGGGACTAATACTATGAAGCTGTAAAAAGAGGTAACAACCACCACATAACCTGTGGAGGGCCTGATAAGGTGAAAATAGCTACAAAGCAATAAGAAGAAGTGTGTTTGCCTCTGGGTGCTTATTTACTGAAGAACAAATGGAGAACTACTGCCTTTATGGAGGGAAGTAACTAGGTGGGGAGTCAGGGACAAAGCTAACTTTCTGCAGAGAAGCAGAGAAGCATAGGTTTGCTCTTTGACAGGGACGATGACAATGCTTTATAACTACCACACAGAAAGGAAAAGAAGCAGTGCTGACCTGGAAATGACGCCTCACACCTGGGATCCTAGCACTTGGGAGATGAAGCAGGAAGATCTTAAGTTCAAGGTCATCCTTGGCTACATAGTAAGATCAAGGCCAGCCTTGACTACAAAACAAAAAACAAACAAACAAAAAAAAACCTCCAGCTAAAGCAAAACTAGGAGAAAATTATCATAACTGTTGGTCTTGAAGGGTTCCTACTAGCTAGAAACAAAACAATTTTGGATATCAAAAAAATTGTTATATGTTCAAACAATTTAAACACATTAAAGCCTATTGGTTGGTTGGTTGATTGGTTGGCTGGTTGGTTGGCTTTTAAGGTAAAGCCCTTGGGTTACTTTTGGAAGTCGCTAGCTCACAGATGGAAACACTCAAGTCTGTTTGTTTTAAGGTGGGACCCTTGGGTTACCTTCGGAGGTTGCTAGGCCACCAATTCATTGCTGTAGTCTGAAAAGAAAGGAACTGAGTTAAGCATTCTGCTTGCCATTCCTGTACACACTGTACTTCAGGACAGTCAGATAGCTGAGAAGGCAAGTCCATCGTGAGAGTGCCAGCTAAGCAGCACTGGGCACATGACGCCACTAGAAAGTTCCACTCGGTGGCTCTCACGCAGTAAACGGCGCAGGCACCATTAGCCATGAATTTCTCCCTATTGACCAAAAGGCTCTTGGGCAATTTCATGGTGGGTCAACTGAGTAGATGGCACAGGAACTGCTACATACACAGCTTAATTTTAACATCCCAAATGGGATGACTCAGACATTACAAGTCTCCCTGACAATGAATGCAACAGATAAATTTTATAATATAAAACCTATACCTGAGTTTTCTTGTACCTCCCATCAAAAATCAAGGTTGAATCTAACACTGTATTTCAAAAGATTATTGTATTTCAACAGAACTTTCTGTAATTATGGAAACATCTTATCAGTATTAATCAGACAGCAGCCACTAGGCAGCCTGTGCGTGCTGGGCATTTCCAATGTGGCTAATGCAACTGGGGAACCAAACTGTTAATTCGTTTAAAATGTCAGGGCTAGCTGATGACTGCCACACTGGAGAGTGTAGTTCAAGATTTAGCCAGTGGAGGAGAGGCCATAGAAGAGGTAGAGGCATATATTCAAAAATATACACAACCAGCTAAACCTGAGTGATAAAGAAAAGGGGGGGGGGTAAGAAACTGCTATTGGAGGGGGGAGAGGATGGGGGTTTTCAGAGGGGAAACTAGGAAAGAGGATAACATTTGAAATGTAAATAAAGAAAATATCATATATAGAGAAACTGCTATTGATTAGAGGGTTTTGAAGGCCTAGCAACAGAATGCAGCACAGTTCTCTGTAGGATTTTGGTCTAAGCAAGGTATTAAAAGCACATATGGAATAGCTGAAGAACCTGAACCCTCTGGACACTGACTGACACTGTGTGTTTTTTATAAATTTGTACTGATGTAAAAATAGTACTGTGATTTTTGTAAAACTTAAAAAAGTAAATCTAGCCTTTGGCATGGGGCGCACCTTAAGCTATGACAGTGTGGACTAATGCTGTCACCATCAGCTACCACACAGTACAGGAAAGCCTAAGTAACAGATCCCTACCTCTCCATGGGAGGAAGCAGCATCAGCATAATTAACAATATCTACATTGTTTCTGAAACTTCAGCATATTCACATTTTAAAGGGACGTGAGTCTGTGTTTTAAGTCTCTAACCATCTTTAGTTTCACAGCCTCCTTTACTATGCTGACCACTGAGGAGGACACAGTAAAAGACAAAGAGCACGGGACAAAAATTCACCTAAAAATGGCGCTGCATTCAAAATAAGATAATTCGTTTCATCGTATCATTAAGCTACAGCCTTTAAGAATAAGTGTAAATAGCTAAAGATAACTATAGCCATTGATCTCTGACTTACATACAAAATATAAAATTCAAATATTCGAGGAATTGTACAAAGAGCACCTACCCTGCTATAATAAAGTAATGAATTTTTAAAACTCTAAATTGGCCTCAAGAAAGATCTCAGGAAGCCAGGCGAGGTGGCGCAGATCCTAGGAGACATAGGTAGGTCCATCTCTGAGTTTGAGGTCAGCCTGGTCTACACTGTAAGTTCCAGATTATAGCTACAAAGGAGAGCCGGCGCTAGTTGGGGAGAAAGGGGAGCACTTTTGGCCACAAGTGTACAGTCTGTAAATGAAAACTAGGTCTGACATCAGAATTCACTAACTCCACGATTTTGTAAAGGACAAAAGCCCTATTTGCAATCCATTCACTGTCTAAGTGTCTCCGTGTGAAAGCGCTGTTATGGAATTGCCCTTTCAAAACTTTCACTCTACCAATCTTGTTTCCTATGCTTGACTTGAAAGCGTGAAGCCATCTGCAATTCCCCTGCCTCAGGGGTTCCCGCCACATTTCCGCACCTCTCATACTAACATTACCAGGGACCCCTGCGGGCTTCCCGCTGAGCGGCTAACGCTAAGGCCTGGTCCTACACCGGCGGCGGAGGCAGCAGCCGGGTCCCTACCCGGGAGCCATGCAACCCGCAGCCCGCGGCCCGCCCTCCCGCAGGCCGAAGCACCTGGCCGGCCAGCCCAGAGTCCCATAGGGAGGAGGCGGAGGAACCCAGGGACGCGGCGGAACCCAGGGACGCGGCGACCGGGCAGCCGCAGGTGGCCATTGGAGGGCCCCGCGGTAGGTGGGCCGCAACGAGCTGCGGCCGCGGGCCATGAGGCCTGGAGCCTAGCGGCGCCACGGTGGCCAGGGCCGCGACCGCACCACAGCAAGCCGCAGCTCGCCCGTCTTTGGGGCACGCAGTCGGTTACGGAGCGCGCCCCCGGCGGAGCGCGCCCCCGGGCCTGCCCGCCGTTCCTCGGGCCGGGGACGCGCGCACGTCACCACAACTCGCCGTCCGCTCCGCCCCCTGGCGCAGCGAATGGACTCACCCACATCCGGGGCTTTGAGAGCGCCGCGAGTCACGTGACCCGGAGGAGGGGCGGGGCCGGGAGGAAGCCGACGCGCGCGCAGTGGGTAAGGGTTTTTCGCGCCGGCGGCCCGGGTTTCCGAGGGTGGCCAAAGCGTTCGCCCTCGACCTCGGGCGTCCACCGCTTCCAGAGGCGCGGGCCGGTCCTTTCAACCGAGCTTCAGAGCCACTTCTTTACTGCACGCTGTGCGGAGCGGAACGGAGCCCCCATGGCGACGCTCGCCTTCCCCCGTGCACTTCCGCATGTAGTAGTCCTCCCACCCCCTCGAACCGGAAACCGCTGCCGCGGGTGACTCCGTCTGTAGTGTCTAAGGATGGTGGCCTGCGAAGGCCATTTTAGTCTAGGCGCCGTGCTCGTAGCTTAGAAGTACATTTACAAAGCTGTCATTGTAAAAATGAATAAAAGGTGTGTATGTCTCATAGGACGTACGCATCTAATGTCTAGAAAGAGATATCTGGACAATGTGACAAGCTCTCCTCCTGTTGTCACGTATTGTGCCCAGAGATTTAGGGGACTGGTGAAGGAATGGACTTTTGGAACTGCACTCAGCCTGGGGTCTAAAGGAGGCAATCTGAGAGCTGAGAGTTTCATATTATCTGGTATCCGGAGGGGTCGGGCATAGAAGAAGAGTATGTTTGTTTGTTTTTTTTAAAAAAAAATGTTTTAAGAAAGCTGGAGATGCTGTGCTCTGTCGTAAGGGCTCAGAACACTGCCTGTGCTTTCTTTTCTATTCACGTAAAGGGGGAGCACCTGACCCAGGAAAATAGATGTGTTTGGAAGGACAGCCAAGCATAACTGATGAAGGACAAGGGGTGGGTGAAAAGCGTGCTAGTTTCTAAGCGTGTAGAAGAGAGTCATGTTAGAAAATACTGAGGCGAGCTTGTGGAAAGACTGGGCATCATTACATTACCACTGGAGACCGTAGTACCCTGCCAGACAGTCACAAAGCTGACCTGACTTGTTTCCTAGGTCCTTTGGGGCAAGCAGCAAAGCATTCAAGGGCAGAGAGCCTGCTGAAACGCTGGAGAGAAAGTCAGAGCACTTTAGAAAAAGGAGTAGTCCATAGGGACTGGGAAAGTCAGCACCAGAAGGTGCGAAATGTAGCCCAAGGCTCAGCTACAAAAACAAAAGGCTGACTGGGGTGGGGGGGTGGGGTTGGGGGGGCACTCTTGTCAGCCCTGGAGGGGTGATTAGAAGTGGCCCTTCAGCCAGCTTTGTTACCACTAGCTAGGGTCTGGTTACATCTGAGGAAAACTGTGGCAGAGGGAGCTGACCACCTTTGGCCTCAGCGTGTGTGTGTGTGTGTGTGTGTGTGTGTGTGTGTGTGTGTGTGTGTACACGAAAGTTATGGTGGTGGTGGAGGTTTCTGTCTACAGGTGGCATTGTGGGTGAGTGTAGAGGTCAGAGGTCAACATCAGTGTCTTCCTTTATTACTTTGAATCTTAAACTAAACCTGGAGCTTTCTGATTCAGCTAGACTGCCTGGCCTGGCAGCCTCCCAGAGAACACAAGTGTGCCATCCTGCCAGGCTTTTTATTTGGGTGCCAGCAATCTGAGTTCAGGTCTTTTTGCTTGCACAGCAAGCACTTCACTCCACCAAACCTCCTCCCAGGCCCCATCTTGTTTAATTTTTGAAAGTAAAAGCCCTTTCCCTCCTACAGACTAGGTAGCTTGCCTTTATACTGTTAGAGGCAAGCACATAGCCGTGTGGCACAGTTTGCTTCTTGTATGAGTCTCCCTTCCCTCAGAAACAACAGTCCCTGAGAGAGCCATGGTACTAATCCTCACAAGACCTTTCCTTGGGTTGCCACTTTGTGGCAGGGAGCACAATAGGGTGTGTTTGTGATAAGGAACAAACTTGGAAGCCAGAAACCCAAAAGCACTGCTTGATGACTGGTCTTTTGAATTAGATTGCAACAGTGTCAGGAGAAAAATGTGGCACAATCTGTGGTCAGGGAGCTCAGCAAGCATCCTGAGCACTTGAACCAGGCACTGAAGAGGGCCAGCAAGACGGCTTAGTGGCTTAAAGGTGGTTGCTGCCAACCTTGGCAACCTGAGTTCAATCTCTGGGACCCGCCTGGTGGAAGAGAAGAACCAAAATCCCCAAGTTGTCCTTTGACTTCCACACGTTCATACACATAATTTTTTTTCCAAGAAGGAAGCAGGATGGGTGTTGGGATCACAGCACAAAGGTCCTTACACCCTCACATAGCCAGGGAGGCCGAGATGTTAAGCATGCAGGATTGTTCTTCCAATGTGAGAGATATAAAACTTGTTCTTCTATCCACAAAGCTGGGAATTGGAAGTGATTGACAGCCTGATGTTATCTGTGTCATCTGTTGGGCCAGGCCACATCAAGTTCCTACAACCAGGATGGAGGGTGGCTAGTAATTTAAATGGCCCTTATAGGCAGGGGTTCCCTAAGCCCCAGGAGTAGCTAACAGACCAGATGATGTCTATGCTACTGTATGACTGAGACCTTCCTTAGACCTTTAACCTAGTACAGGTAGCCTATCTCTAGGACCCATCTTCTTGGAAGAAATTACGTACCCTAAGTTGAGTTTCAATGGAATTGCACCTCCTTGTGCACCAGAAAGTGTTATTACACCAGGAAACTTTCTTCCAAATCATACTATGTTTACGTTTGTTAGGAGTAAACCGCCTGCCATCAGACTCCCCAAGTCTAAGCAAGACTGATGAAGTCCATCTGAACCCAGTTTTCATTCTCACCTGGCAGTTTGCTTCCCTCCCTGGACTCCTGTAGGGTCCCCCTCAGCTGGGGATGGAGGTCCGTTGGCAGTGCGCTTAACTAGTATACACAAAGCCCTGGTTCTATAAACAGAAACAGTGGCACAGGCCTGCAATCCCATTGGTGGAGGCAGGAGGATTGGAAGCTTAAGGCTGCTTTTGGCTACAGAGAGTTTGAGACTCTCCAAAAACAGAAAGGAGGGAGCACAGAGGGACAGAGGACCTGGAGCTGCCACCGTTGACCTTGGGTTGGTCTGTTGAGTTCAGTCTGGATGCTGTTTAAGAAAGGAAGTGGTTTCCTGGGTAAGCCCCGCTGCCCACGTTGTTCCTGCCCTGAGGATTAGCAGCTGGTGACAGTTGGTCACTTGGTACATCCCAGATCAGTGTCACCCAGCTGTTCCCTTAGCTCCTGTGCCTTTAGAGTGCCAATGTTTGGGCCCAGACAGGTGGAGACTTGTGCCAAATCATAGGGGAGGGCTTCAGGAGCAGGAGCTGACACTCAGGTAAGTCGGTCTGCGTCAAGTCAAAGACAGCACAAGCAGGGAAGGGTGATTGTGTAAGAGTGTAAAGATAAAAGGAAGCTCCATTTACATGGAGTGTCTTCTTCAGAAGACATGTGCTGCTCTCTGGTTCCACTCAGCCTGGTTTGTTGATGAATCCTGTCAGCTGAAATGAGGGGAGAACTGTAGTCTTTATGTTGTCCTCTGACACATACAAGATGGGCCTTTCCTGGGGTCATGTTAAACACAGCAACAAAACCAGTTTCAAGGTGGAAGTATGAGGAATCCTGGTACTGGATTATACTATACCTTCACTCTGTTGGGAAAAAAAAAAAAAAGTGACCTCTTTGGCTTACAGGCCTGACAAGATCAAAGCTGCAGGAGGATGGACAGTGAGGTACAGCGAGATGGTAGGATCTTAGACCTGATTGATGACGCTTGGCGGGAAGATAAGCTGCCGTACGAAGATGTCGCCATTCCACTGGTAGGTTGTGATTCGAGCTCAGGAGAAAATGTGGTGAGACTTAGTGGAGGTTGGTGGGAAGTGAAATGCTAAGACCCAGAAATCCTACTGCCTGGTGTAACCAGCTTCATTAGAGATCATACCAGGGCTGGAGCCTGGATTTTTGGAGCCATAAAAGCCCAGAGGGAGGCCAAAGCCAGAGGGAGGCCAAGTGTGAGTTAAGCACATCACACCCAGGTGCAAGGAGCATGCTGGCTTACCAGTCTTTGTGTTTTGTTTTTGTTTTAGTTGGTTTTAGTTGTGTGTGTATATGTGTGTGTGTGTATGTGTGAGGGTCTGGGGTACAGTGGAGGAGCATGTAAGTACAGGTGCCCTCAGAGGCCAGAAGAGGGTGTTGGGTCCCTTGGAGCTGGAATTAAAGGCCGTTGTGAACCACCCACCGTGAGTGCTGAAAACCAAACAGTGTGCTCTGCAAAAGCAGTAGAGCCCCTAACCACTGAGCTGTCTCTCAGCCCCTCTGATGCAGGCACACAGGCCAGCAGCTTAGAGGCGACCTTGCCTTTCTTCTTTGGCCTTTAGACATTCAAGCTCTCAGTAAACTTTTTCTTTGCTGATGTCTGGGAAACTCCCTTAAAAGGTGGCTGTTGAACCTTCTGTAATAAGTAACCCCCCACTTTTGCTTATGTAGATTTAAAAAACAAAAACAAAAACTCTTATTGATGTTACAAAGGCCTAACAAAGGACAAGGAAAACAGAGTCTGGGGACTTTCTCTGTACAATGTGACACATGCTCTGGAAGAGCAGCTAACACAGCTTGACTTCCAGGAGCATTGCCTGCAGCTGCTGTTTTACAAAGAACAGACTCCGCTTGCTCACTGGCACTCTATTTCAAGACTAAGAGGTGAGAATGTGTTCAGTGGATATTCAAGTTGCAGCTTAGTTCAAGTTCAGGACAATAAAATAATAAGAATTATAGCTACAATTTATTACCAGTTTCAAGCCACAGACTGAAATTAAGGCTTATATTATCTGTAATCCTTAAGTCTGCCATACAGGGGAGGTGGTAGTGTCTCCATTTGGCAGGAAGAGTAGGATTAGAGAAGTGCACTTACCTCACGTCTAATGACTAGTAAGTCAGATTTCATGACTCGGTCTGCAAAGCTCAAAGTCTGTAAGCTTTCATCTCTCCATCCACCCACCCATCCATCCATCCATCCAACAATCACTTCTCCTAAGTCTACTGTGTGCCCCGAGGTTACATGAGCATAAGATAAAGTTTCTGTTTGGAGCCAGGGATCAAGAGAGGTAGGTCACTAACTAATTACACTACCAAGCAGGAGGAAAGAATAACCAAGTGGAGAATGGCTGGAGGCCTGGCATGCAGTAGGAATGCAGAGAAGATGCAATGCTTAAGAATCAGATGTTTAATGGTGCTAGACAGGGTACTGCAGCAGAGAAGAGTGTAACAGGCCTGGGGTTTGAAACTTGTTGGGAGATGATGAAACAGTGGGCAGCAATTACCTTTGTAGTTAGGAGGCAGAAAGTTGGGCAAAGTTTTTGTGAAAATGTTTGTGCCCGACTTCAGCCTTCTTCTCTGGGAATCTAGGGATGAAAGATCTGTGGAGGGAAGCTGCCATGCTCACATTTGTCTTTCAGAAAGTGGGGTCTGTAACATTGACAGACAGCCTGATAGAAAAAAGGTCCAGGGGACATCAAGTAGGATGTTACTGCAGTGCAGCGATCTAGGCAAGGAAGGAAAACCAGAACAGCACCAAGAAAAGTATGGCGACTTGCTGAGCTCAGTGCAGCAAGATTTAAGGAACATTTAAATGGTAGGGAATGAAGAGGGAAGTCCCTCTGCTGACTTCCTGGTGGCATGGTAGCCTGGTCCTGTGGTCCATCCACACAATATTGTGATTCTAAAGGAATGTTTCTGTCAGTTAGCTTTTGCTGCATAACAAATTATCCTGAAACTTAATGGCTTACAATAACAACTGTTTGGTCATAATTTTATAACTCATTGGGGAATTCTGGACCACACCAGTTCAGCCAACTAATCCTAGGCTTGCTGGTGCAACACTGTCAGCCAGCAGACTACTGGAGCTGAGTGGGGCAGGAGGCTCACACTTCTGGCAGTTAACAGGATGTCTCCAGGAGGTAGGATGCCTGGCACTTGGCACACACCACCCAGCAGGTCCTCTGGGGCCTCAGCCTCAGGTTCAACAGCAACAGGGAAGTGCAGAGCCTTAGGGCTCAGGCCCAGAACAGCCCCGCAGCTGCATTCTGCTGAGAAGAGCAAGTCTGTGGCTAATCCAAACGCACAGTCAGGGATTAGATTCTGCGGCTTGGCAGGAACAGCTGTAGACAGCTGCAGCTGTTGGTGAAGTTGCCCCCACGAAGATTGTGCTTATGGTATTTTGTGTTGGGTGGGCATGTTTTGTCTAGTTTTATGTGGTAGTATTCATCGCAAGAGTTAATAGTCACCAAGCAAAGGATACATCATTTTAGGAAGTCTAGCACGCCGTTAGAGACCATGACATTAAGTCGTTCTTAATCAAAGACCTGTTTATTTTTTGTGATCTGTAGATAGTTACTAAGGTCAGATTTCTAAACGGACTAGAGAGAATGACAGTTCTCTGGATCTGTTTACAGAATGTTGAATCTCACTTTACATTCGGCATAAAGCAGATGCATGGGGTGCAAACACATTGGGGTTTTCCTGTATGTGTGTACCTGTGTGCCATGACACACATGTAGAACTCAGCGTTGTTGCGAGTGCTTTTACCCACTGGTCCACATTACTGGACCTGATTCAAGTACTTTGTAAATCTTGTAGCTAAGTATCATGTTCTTTATGTTGAACACAATTTTAGAAAGAAAAATACCTCCACATAGTATAATTATAAGTGGGAAATCCTAACTTTGAATATTAAAGCAGAAGTTTGCTAACACAAAGTGTAAGTTCAGGGAATTGCACAGAAATACATGGTATCGGTGAACTGGATGGAGCTAGGCATGGGTCTAGTGTAGCCCCATGGCTTAATATCTCTGTAAGAAAATGGCTCTTGGGTGTGAGCTAGTCTTTACTGTGTTTTCCCACCAGGGGGAGCTCTCATCTGTTACATTGTCAATGTCCCTTATCCAGCCCATATTGTCACTAAAGAAAGCATTTTGGTGCAGCATTTTTTTTTTTTTTTTCTTGATACAATTCCTGTATTTGAGAACATAGCAGCAAATCAGATTGGCCCCTAAAGCATTTTTCAGTACGTTTAGCATTGACTCTTGTCAGTGTTCTCAGCCACTTAATAGTGTACACACTGAGTACTGAGTACCCTACACAACATGCACTGGATCTAAATGTCCTCACTCTCCCTTTCCCCAAGGCAGAGACATGAAAAAAAAAAAAAAAAAAAAAAAAAAGCTCATTTTTTTTCTCCAATTTTCGAGAGTAGAAACAAAGGCCCCAAGGGTTTGAATTACCTCATCACCCAAATAAGCCAGCAAATGAATGGCTGTCTGGGGCTCCAGTCTCTGCCCCTTAGCCCTCCTGCCCTACTGCCTTTTATAAGAAAACCAGAGTCACAGGGCCCAGCATTCCAATGGGGCTTCCAAGCAAGCCACACTGAGCAGAGCTCTGATAGTTTCTCTCCATCTGTTTGTTTTGACTCTCTTTTTAGAGCATCATATCAGCTTTGCTGGCTGTTCCCAGGCCCTCAGAGGCTTTCATTCCTAATGCCCTCCTGTTTTCAGAAGTAACTGCAGGACCAGGTCCACACCTATAATCCCAGCTCCTGGGAGGCAAAGGACAATGGGAGAGAGACTTGGGGGTGATCGGCTGAGAGTGTGGCTCAGTGAGAGAGTGCTAGTGTATCTCAGCAGGGCCCTGAACTCAGTCCCCAGCCAGGCAGAAACACAGTTCAAGATGACATCTTGAGTTTGGGGCCCCCCTAGGCTACCTGAGACCCATCTCAAAAGTAGAAAAGTCACTTCCTGGTGGTCATTACAGCTCTGCTCCCCTTGCAGAGTGAGCTTCCTGAGCCTGAGCAAGACAACGGCGGCACCACAGAGTCTGTGAAAGAACAGGAGATGAAGTGGACAGACCTGGCCTTGCAGGGCCTCCACGAGAACGTCCCACCCGCTGGAAACTGACGCCGCGCTCCTTCCCGTGGATGCAATTTTCCAAGCTACGTGGATAAAAATGCTTCCTGTCTCCAACTTCAGATCTTAGCAATAAATCAACACTCAAAAGCATATGCCCACGTGGTTTTCGTTTTGTTTTGTTTTTTTTTTAACCAACAAAACACAGCATGAAAACATTCTGAGTGAGAAACTGAGACTTCTCAGGAATGCAGACTGCGTGGCTCTGGAAGCCTGTGACTAGTGATTCACACACTTGCGTGTGAGCACAGTCAATTAAACGTTTGCCTTTAGCTCCAGTTTTGCTTCTGTCAAAGTTTAATACTTCCCAACTACTTTGGCACAGGTAGTTGAAAATGCAAGCAGGAAAGGCAGCAGAAACCAGGCATGAAGAGAGCCACAGACTCACATTCCCATGCCTGAGAAGTGTTCTGAGTGAAGTTAGCCTGTAGGTGCCTATGCCCCGAGCAGATACTCCACTCCCTGATAACTAGCATTGTTAAGATTTCCAGGCTACTTTTAGACATTGCATAAATGTACAGATTTAAAAGTTATCTCTGAAGAATTAGGGGATGGCTTAGTCAGGACCTAAGTTTGATCCCAACTCCAGTAAAAATTGGTCTTCGTGCCATGGTGGTGTGTGTTTGTAATCCTGGTTAGCTGTTAGTCACCTCTGCTCTCTGTCTGTGGTCATTGCCTTCGCACCACTGGAGAGGTTCTCCGCGTGAATGGAATACTCCTTTTATTCAGAATAATAATAGCATCTCATAGCTCAGAGCCCCCTCAAATATAAAACACTGTGAAGCCAGCACTCAGTATTATATTTATACAAAAATTTGTCAACGGTGTGGAAAGATGGCTCAAGTGGTTAAGAGCACTTCCTGCTCTTGCAGAGAGGACTTGGGTTCTGTTCCTGGTCCCACATACTAGCTCATACCTGTCTGTGACTCCAGTTCCAGCGGGTTCCCTTCCCTCTTCTGGCCTCTGGGGGGACTGCACACACTAGATGCATATGCATTCATAATAGGCAAGACACTTATAAAAATCAATCTTTTTCTAAAGAATCCACGCCATCAAGCCTAGGGGATAGATGTACTGCTGTGAAATGTCAGTGATTGGCTCTCCCTTCCAGCCGTCTCCCGGAGACAGTATAAACACAGCACTCCAGAGGACACGTATCCTTGGCAGCCAGTATACAGAGTCACAGTAGCTAGAGAACAGATGAAAAAACAACAGGGAAAGGGATGGCTGTGAAGTACAGTGTAGTAGAGTCCAGTAGACGTCATTCACTTTAAAGAAAATGTGGCGTTTCTTGTACCTGCCTTGGCTTTCTGAACCAACACCCGACATACAAGTGGCCAGGGAAAACAGTGAGGGGTGAATGTTGACCACCGAGCAAGAGATGACACAAAGTGGAACTGGTGTTGCCAGCAAGGGACCTGGGTGGACTAGGGGCTTCTCCACATCTCCCGAGTCATCAAAAGGCTTAATCAGAGCTGGGGACTGCCTGATCTGTTGGGTTGGGTTGGGTTGGGATTGGTTTGGTTTGGTTTGGTTTGGTTTGGTTTGGGTTTTGTCTGTTTATTTCATTTCGTTTAGTTTTGTTTCAAGACAGACTTTCTCAGTCTAAACCCTGGCTGTCCTGGAACTAGCTCTGCAAACCAGGCTGCCCTGGAACTCACAGAGCTTGCCTGCCTCTGCCTCCCAAGTGCTGGGGATAAAGGTGTGAGATACCACCATCCAACTTTTATATGTTGGTGTTGTTTATTTTTTTTTAATGCAAGTCACCCCAGTAGATGGATTTCAGTTAAGACAGGAAATGCAAAAGACAAAAACATGATAGTGGCTTGGACTGTGGAGGTGAAGGTGGAAGTGGAGGAGGTAGGGATAGCTCTTCCTGGTGGACTTGTCCAGGCTTACCCACTGCACAGTGTTCCCTGCCGTGAGATCCCTGGATTGTAGCTGTATGGTTCTAAAGAGACTTATGCAGTGTGAGCCTTGTCTTATAGCCCAGAATTGAATTCTCTTGAGCCAGACACAGACCTGCAGATATAATCTCTGTCCCTGAGAAAGATCCAGAGGCCTAGAGCTGCCCATCATCTGAAGCCCATCTTAGACCCACCCCTTCATGGTATTGCAACAATGGCAGCTGGGACAGATGGAACACTTCCATGGCTCAAGCCCTGCCTTTTCTTTTTAGCTGGATGCCATTGTCCTTCAAACAGGAGATAACAGCTTAAAATTTAATGTTAGCTTGTTGAAGGTTAAGAGACTTATAAAAGTCACTCAAATAGTAAGTGCCTTCCAACCTAGACTGTCACATCTCAAAACCTATGTCCTTGCCAAAAGCCACATCAATGCCCTAGAAAGTTCCATCAGAATTCTCAAAATTTTCATGTTTGTCTTATTTCTAGAACAGAGACAGAACTGAGAGCATTCTTATTAGGGGACCTGAGATACATGAAACAGTAAATATTACTGTTAGTTACCAAAATAAGATAATTGCTACCAAAAGAAAAAATCATGATTTCACTCATTTTTAGAATTTGTGCCCCTTTGTAACCAGCAGGGGCCGCTCAACTCCTTTTTAAAAATTCGTGTCTAGTTCCTAAGCCATCCTGTACCCAAGTCCTTCAGTGAACCCAACAGAAGCTGCAAGTCCTGAGGTGCTGGCCCAGAAGGGCAGCTAGGACTCAGATGATGGACACCCCCAGCCTGCCTCGGCCCCCGAGCCAACCAGCTCTGGTTCCATGAGTGTGCACTCTCAGAAGCATTCATTCGGATTCATGTTTCACCCTCCTATCTTGAATCTTTCAATTACTTGTTAAAAGGACCCAGGTTTTCATCTTGCAATGGATTCCAACTGTAGCTAGCTAATCCATGGCAGCCATCAGTCAGAGAGTTCCAGGTTGACTAGAGAGTGACTCAAATGTCACCACATTGGCAGGGTGGGCATTGAAGGTCCTGAATCAGCAGACTTTAAAGCACAAGAAAAGCAGGCAGGTCCCAGAGAAGCAGAGCAGAGCGCTAGGGCGAGCATCTTTGCTGTCACATGGGGCTTTGGGGTCCTTTCAAGATCTCACAAGGCGGTAGCTGATTGAACCCGGGGAAGACCTGCCTGAGTGACCGTGGGGTGAGGGGCAGGTACAGAGAGTCTGTAAGCCCAGCAAGACAGGTGCGTGGACAGCTAAGAGCACTTGAGGCAAGGTAATCATGTGACTCCGGGGCACGTCCTTACTGCATTTTTCCCAGGCTCTTAGCCAATGACTATGTAACCTTCTCTAGCCCTGTCTCAGAGTAGACCCTTTGACCCAAATAAGGTAAGAAAAGCACGATGACAGCTGGGGACAGTGTTCAACTCCTCCATCCATGACTGGTAGTCAGTAGTATAAAGACCTTCTGCCGAGTTTTCTTTGAGTTGTTTTCTCAGTTGGTCAAAAGTATGCAAAAACTATTTTTTTGTGACTCAAATGTGGCCAAATCATAGCAGTTTCCTTTTTTTTTTCAGCTAATGCTGTCCTGAGAGTTGGTCATCCATATGCAGAAAAATATGCACGCACACATACTCATTAGCTGGATTTGCTGGGGGCGGGAACGGGGGACAAAGGGTGGAGAGCTCAAAAATACCAAATGACTGGAGAGGAAATGAGAGAGGGTGATGTAAAAGCCCGTCCCTGTTATCCACGTCTTCCCTGGTGACTCAGGCCCCCTTTATAGAGATGCCACCACCCGAGGGCAAAACAGACTTTCCTCCGCCCATACCCTGGTCTTGCCTCCGCTCTTCTGGCAGTTCTGTCCCCAGCTTCCACTCCACGTGCCTTCCAAATGCTACTCACAAGTGGCAGCCGTGCTGGCCCTGGAGGACTTTCTGCCAAATCGCCAGTGAGCTTGCCCTAACACCTGCCCTTGACTGAGCCCCCCTCATGGTCTGATCTGTCTTCTTCCCTGTCTTCTTCCAAGGCTCTGGTGTTCCCAGCCTCTTTCCTCCCAGTCTCTAGTCTCGAGGTTGTGATGATTTTAGGAGATGTACCTATCTCTCCAACCACCCCGCTCTCACCCAGCCTACCCCGGAGCTGGGGAGGTACAGGCACCAAGGCTTCTGAGCCCTGGGCTGGGTTCGGGGCACTCATAGCAGAAGCAGAGAGGGTTGGTCCCTACCCGCTGGGCTTTTCACCTTGTAGCTTTCCTTCCATCAGTCGGCCATCTCTCCGTGATCTGTTTTGTTTTGTTTTCTTCTGCCGCTTGCTTCTGTTATTTACTGTAACGCCAGCATTTACCGTCTTACCCAGAAGCAGTCAACTTCTCCCCCTCTCTGCTTCCATTTTACAAAGTCTCTGAAATGATACGTTTTATGCCAAATTCACAGCTCATCTTTTGTTTCCTTTAATAGTTGCTTATCTAACATTATGTATGCATAAAATGTATGCACCGTAACTAAGTGCACAGACCTTGAAACCAAAGGACTTGAGTTCAAAACCCAAAGCCAAGCAACACTACAGCTGCACATCCCCTCACAGGCTATTTATTACCTTGCTAAACCCAAGGTTGACAGCACTACTATATCATATTCGGCTCAGGTTAACTGAGGCAGTGCAGGTGATGGGTGTGGACAGACTGGGACCCATGGCAAACACCTGAAACCTGAGCTATTGCTTCTTATTCATATAATGCAGCAGGCACTTCAAAGGCATCCTATATGAAGCTCGTGACTTTTGGAGATGGCAAGGTTTAGCAGCAACGACTCAGAAGGCAGAAGACCTGGGTTTGAGCTCTCCCTTAAGGGAACTGTTCTGGGGGTTGAACCTAGGACCTTCTGTTATGCTCAGCAAGACTATACCACTCAGCTCCAGCTCCAGCCCCAGCCTGAAAAGCCTCTGGCTTTAAGATCTACTTGACCCCTTGCTGACCTCGGGACCAGGAGGAGTCTGCCGACTTCTCTCAGCCTTCTGGAATCAAAGAGTAAAAATGCATTCAAAGCTCCACTGTAGCTTAAAGAATGATAAACATTTAAGTTAAGCGTCCAGATTTTATTTCCTGCATAAATGTTCTGAAATTCATGTTTTAACAGCGCTGGACGTGTGTGGTAAGTTGATAGGTGCTTGTGCGGGCACAGCTGACTAAGAATTTGCATAAATATGTTTTCTGCAGTCTGGAAGGAAAGAAAACAAACCTACCGGCAAGGGTCACGTCCAGGGACAAGATTTGACAGGCTGAGGAAGGAAATTCCACAGCTATCCTTCAGAAAAAGTTGTAGCTCTTTGGGTAATTTTTTTTTTCCCAGATAATCATATAAATGCTGCAAAACGTAGAAAAGTATTGTTTATTTTCATAAAAACAAAACCAAAAACCTCTTCTCACTGCTTTTGAAAGAAGTTCTGGGACATGGGTCAAAACTCTTCTCTGTAGTCAGTAACTTCCACGCAAGCAGCAGAGCCACACAGAGCACTCTGGGAAATGCACGGATAGCTCTGAAGACCGGGCTCCTGCCTGACAGTGCAGCCTGTGAGGCCATGTAAGACACTCACGTAAAAGAACACAACGTGGACTGTGCCCAGCGCACAGCTAATGCCGCTCAGGAAATATCTGCTGGACCAATGGACTGCTGGGTAGGTCTGCGTGTGGCCACATCAGATGCATGGATTCGTAGGAGGACCTGTGGATGGATATGTAAGTGGGCAGGTATGGACATGGAGACCATGCAAGAGGAGAGAAGGAAAGACAAAGGCCTCTGGCAGTTGAAGGCACTTGGGAAAGCTTGTGGAAGAGCTGGCCTTTGAGAGGCCGGCTGTGGACACCGGCACTCTGGAAGGTGTTAAGAAGACATCTTACAGTAATGGCATTCTGATTATTTCTCATTCATTCTCTTTCCCCCTCCCTCTCACCTCCTTTTCATCCGGGTGTGTTTAGAAGCATGTGAGGACTTTAAAAAAGAAAAAAAAAAAGATTTCTTTATTAATTTTATGTGAGTACATTGTTGCTGTCTTCAGACACACCAGAAGAGGGTGTCAAATCCCATTACAGATGGTTGTGAGCCGCTATGTGGGTGATGGGAATTGAACCCAGGACCTCTGGAAGGGCAATCAGTGCTCTTAACCACTAAGCAAGCTCTCCAGACCCCCAAACTCATCTTTTTAAGGCATTTGGATAACCAAAAAGTATGAAGTCATCAAAATTAATTAGTTAAGCTTTATCAATGGAGGAAAAGGCTTGAGAAAATGGAAAGAGGTGATACAAGTTTTTTAAAACATTCTCCAGGTCTAAACTATGGGATTTGGGGGCAGGGGGAGGACAGATTATTCAACGAATTATTCAAATTAAGCTAGCTAGGACAATTAGTTTTCCATTGGTGGGAGTGGGGGAGGTGTTCGTCTAGATCCCTGGATTTTCCTCGCGTTACACTTGATCGTACCCAAAAGGCCGAGATGTAACTACACCGCACAATAAAGATAGTTTTAAGATTTAAGCATAAATTGTCTATAAAGGCATTTTGAGGGCCGGTGAGATGACTCAGAGGATGTAGGTGCTTTCCGCTAAGGCTGATGATGTGAGTTCAATTCCCAGAACCCACTATGGAAGGGGAGAATGACTCCTGAAAGTTACCCTCAGATCTTAACACTCAAGAGCGTTTGCACCTACATACATCACCACATCATCATCACCATTGTTTTTAAAGTAAAAAGATATATAAAATGTAGCTGTGTCCTTTAAAAACTCTGAGGTATGCCGGGCGTGGTGGTAACGCCTTTAATCCCAGCACTCGGGAGGCAGAGGCAGGTGGATTTCTGAGTTCAAAGCCAGCCTGGTCTACAAAGTGAGCTCCAGGACAGCCAGGGCTGTACAGAGAAACCCTGTCTCGAAAAACCAAAAAAAAAAAAAAAAAAAAAAAACCAAAAAACCAAAAAAACAAAAACCAAAACAAACAAACAAAAACTCTGAGGTAGAGGTGCCTTTTTTTTAAAGACTTATTTTTTATTATATGTAAGCACACTGTAGCCGTCTTTAGACACACCAGAAGAGGGCATCAGATCTCATTATGGATGGTTGTGAGCCACCATGTGGTTGCTGGGATTTGAACTCAGGACCTTCAGAAGAGCAGTCAGTGCTCTTACCCACTGAGCCATCTCACCAGCCCTTAGAGGTGCCTCCTTAAGCTACAAAAACTAAGAACTAGAAACTAGAAAAACAGATGACTATAAAATGCCTTCATGACAAAGGATATAAAGTTAAATAAGTAGATGATTGTTGCCTATATAATAGCCAAAATTATCCTCCAAGTAACACAGAAAAACATTCGCAAATCAAGTAGAAAAACAGAAAGAACCCCGGTAGAAAAGTAGGCAAGGAGTAGAACTGAGCAATTCATCGGAAAAAAAAAAAAAAAAAGAATCAAAATACAAAAGTATGATTATGTCACGAATTGCAGCCTGGCTCAGCCCATGCTCGGCATCCTGCAGGTTCCCTTCCTACATGCTGGATGCTGGGATGTGGACAGCAAAGGCTTCCAGGTCCAGGCTCCTTAGTGCTGAGCTTTCTGCCTATTGCTTGATACATTCTGATGTGGCCACCAAAAGCCACCAGCTCCACTGTCAAACAAGGTTTGTGTGTGTGTGTGTGTGTGTGTGTGTGTGTGTGTGTGTGTGTGTGTGTGTGTGTGTTACTCTGCATCTATATGTGGTCTCCAGATCCATGGGTATCCCAGATTGGAAGTAGGCATCCATTATAAAGCCCAGAGAGCATGGTCCTACAGACTAGGTATGCCTGACTGAGGCTTCCTGGCTCCCAGACTGCCAGGTCTGTGATTCGGTCCTAGTTTCTCAAGTCCCCAGCTTCTGGCCCATGGCAGAAGGAGAAGCTGCATCCATGGGTCAGTTTGTAGCTGAGATTCCCAAATGGAATCTCAACCTGGAACCTTTCATTCCACCTGATTGGACATAATTTTTTTTTCTTTTTTGGTTTTTCGAGACAGGGTTTCTCTGTATAGCTCTGGCTGTCCCGGAACTCACTTTGTAGACCAGGCTGGCCTCGAACTCAGAAATCCACCTGCCTCTGCCTCCCGAGTGCTGGGATTAAAGG
>NC_034599.1:95862376-95879893 GCF_900095145.1 Mus pahari
CCAGAAGAGGGCATCAGATCGCATTACGGATGGTTGTGAACCACCATGTGGTTCCTGGGATTTGAACTCAGGACCTTCAGAAGAGCAGTCGGGGGCTCTTACCTGCTGAGCCATCTCTCCAGCCCCCGGAAGCCATGTCTTGAAGCAGACATTTTCTAATATTTTGGCATCGTGCACCTAGACAAAGCCAGTTCATCTCATCAAGGATTGTACCTGAAGGATGTTGTCAAAGAGAAACAGGACACATGACCTTCAGGAAAGACTTCCCAGGGTTCTCAATTGCATCACTGTGAGGAATGGAGAAATGATAATAAAGGAAAAGCTGAAGCCTCCATCAAGAGGGGATTGCCTAAAGAATTATTGTATAATTATTCCTGGGAATTCTTTGCAGGGGTCAAGGAACATGTCAGAGCTACCTACATGATCGAGGGAACGTCCCTGCAAGTAAAAAGTAACTCACTTATCAGCATGCAGAGCGTGCCCTCATTCATGATTGAAAACATGAATTATTTTTGTCTGAACACGGGTGTGTTTGCATAAACATGGAGAAAGGTGAGAGAGGACACTTCTGGGAGATGGTGACGGTGGCAGAAGAGCCCACGCGTGGCTTTCACTTATATTCTCTCTAGAGTCTAAACTCTCCTGTCTGACTCTTCTATGAGATTATGCTCATATGACACATAAGTATACAGTTCAACTCTCTAAGGAGCAAGATTCAAATTTTCCAGTGTCTAAGAAAAAGATATGTGCAGATGTTTCCTAGAGGAAGCCGGGAGAAAGGGGAGGCAGGACAGAATGTAGCGTTTCCTGAATCTAGGCCGAAGGACATGAATGTTCAGTGAGCTAGTCTTAGGGCCTGGATTCTTTTCATAACGTAGGATAAGCTCACATTAAGTAAAAGAAAAAGTCCTTGGACACACACGGTTTTCCTGCATAAGCAGAATTTTCCAGATGTGGAAGCAAAACTTGCGGCTTGCTCAGCTGTAATTATGGCCAAGAGTTATTGGTATTCCTTCTTTCCCTCCCCCACCCCAGCTGCTTAGAGTAAGCGGGTCCTCATCCCCGTGGCCGGTGTCTTGCAGAGGCCACAGTGTACAGTGACTGGGTGGACAGACAGTCCCTCTGCAGGCTAGGACCTGTCAGGGAGCAGAGACCAAGCTGGTCTTCTGCTCTCTCTCTCTCTGACCCTTTCAATTGTACACCCGTCTCCCGGGTGTATCTGGACTCTAGCTGGTGACTGTACCCAGAATGCTTGTCAAAAGAAAACATGACTGCTCCTGGCAGCCCCAGGAAGAGCCAGGTGGCATTGTCAAGATGACTTGGAGACCCCTCCTGACCAACCCGAGGGCTCTGAAAGGACCCTATTCAGTGAGCTTTACTCCTTAACCTGGTGTTTATTTTTGAGATAGCAGTTTGAGAAGAATGGGGGTTTTGGGGGGGAATTGCAAAAGGGGGGCAATGAGGGGACTGGAATTTTAATGAGAACCATCTGGAGTGGTTTCCAAGAGCGTAATGTTTGGTACAAGAAAGTAATTCCTCAGCTCAAATGAAGAGAGGAGAAATGGAGGAGATCCATTATATTGTGTTTACCCTCCAAATGGTGCCAAACAGTGCTGCTGAGACCGGGCAAGTCACCCTTGAGTGGGGCTGGGGTGGGGGCTTTGGGAGGGGACCAGCAGCGTCTCTTGGCTCTGATGTGGCTGCAGGGAGAAGGAATGCTTTATTTCTGCCAGGGAGACTTTGAGGGATGGGTTGTGGTGGGCCCAGAGCCAGTCCCTGGAATCTGGGTAACTATGGAAACGGGCTGAGGACTACAACAAACACGGATGGAATTTCAGGCTTTACAGCCAGGGCAGGGAGGAACGGGAAAGTTCGGGAAAGTTCCGCTCCCTTCTTTTTCTCCTCTCTTTTCCTTTCCATTCCTTTCTGCTTTCCTTTCCTCGTTTTTGGGTTTTTTTTTTTGGGGGGGGGGTTCTTTTCTTTGTTTGTTTGTTTGTTTTTAAACGGGGGAGGAAGGGAGGCATAAGCGGGCAGCCCCCTCCTTGCCCCGGCACCCTAATGGAGGGATGATAAGCAAAATTCTCTACAAGTATCAACTTTTCACTTTATTCTTTCATTTATTCTTAACCTGTTGCATCTGATCAGGTACTCTGTCGCCACTAAAGCCACTGCTAGAGGGAGTCTCTGTCCACTGTCTAACAGCTGACAGGACATCATAAGGACCGGCATCCCCCTTGGGGCCTTCAGTGCGACTGCTTGGTTCATCCTCACCATAGCTCTGTAGACCAGATGGTAGGGTCTCTGCCCTACAGATGGGGTAAAGAAAACTCCAAGCTGGAAAGCAGAGACCAGCTGCCTAGGCCCAAACCCGGCATGCCATCATTCTGACAAACTTTATTCTGAGAAAAAAAAATAATAATAATATGGCAGCCAAAGAGAATAAAGCAGCTTCCGGTGTCTAAATGGCTGCAGAAGTGGTGCATGCTCTCACCTCGAGGATACGGCCTCAAGATGGCTGGGGGAAAATATCTGTGACGGAAATGGGGGACATTTAGAGTTACTGAACAGTAAAGTTAAAGAAAGGACCCTAAATCCTGGAATCATCTTCTCTGTCTTAACTTAGGAGCAGAAGAGCCAAGGTCTATTTAGATGTGATGATAAATGGACCCTCATCCTTCAGATGAAGAAAACAAGGCTCAATCAGAACTTCCAGCCTGGATTCCTGGCTTCTAGTACTAGGCTGTTTTCTAGTGTGAGCCACGACTGTGTGAAGTCAGATGTGACTCCAGGTCAAAATGGGGAGTTGTAACCACTCGGCAGAGCAGAGGTCTGAGACTGGGGTCAAAGGAGGACACAGGGCAGAGTGGACAGGCATTCTTCAAGACTCATCAGTGGGCTTTAAAGTCCACTCGAACTCTCCATCAGGAGCTAGGAGGGAGCCTCTGTCCAGCTAAGGATTTAACAAGATCGGCAAAGTCACAAAACCTAAACCAGTTTCAAGAAACTTGCAGCTTCACTGGGGAAGGGGTTCCTGAATAAACCAGCAGGAAGTAAGAGTGCAGAAATGTCTGGAAATGAGAGAGGGTTTTTGGTTGGTTGGTTGGTTGGTTTTTTTAAATAGAAAAAAAAAAAGTTTTGAAGGAGAAAGGAAGTCCTGACCCACATATAGAGTTTCAGTAAAACTAACTTGAGCGGAAGAGGGCCAGTGCAAGACTCTCAGCAAGGCAGCGCTGGCCAGGCCCTCGGGGCTCTCCACGTGGAGCCCACGTTACACATTAAAGGCAAACCTTTACCCAAATGCATCCAGTCTGCAGGAGATTGTCCACGGCCCTGTTGAAGTTTGTGAAAAAATTTAAAGATTGCTTTAGCATTTGGCAATTCTGGAATGCTTGGGATTTATCCTGAAATAATTGATTTTCTCTAAAGCTCTGCATTGTAAAATTGTATCCTGAAAACCCCCTGGAGAGCGTGTCACTACAGTCGCAACTATTTGTGTGTTTGCATATATGGGGGAGGGTGTGCATGTGTGTGTGTGTGTGTGTGTGTGTGTGTGAGTGTGTGAATCTGTATGTGTGTGTGTCTGAGTGTGTGAGTCTGTGTGTATGTGAGTGCGTGAGTCTGTATATGTGTAAGTATGTGTGCTCATGTGTGTGAGTGTGTGTCTATGTGTGTGTGAGTCTGGTGTGTGTATGTGCGTGTGTCTGAATGTGTGAGTCTATGTATATCTGAGTGTGTGAGTCTGTGTGTGTGTATCTGAGTGTGTGAGTCTGTGTGTGTGTGATTGTGTGAGTCTATGTGTATGTATGTGCATGTGTATGTATCAGAGTGTGAGTGTGTTTGTGTGTGTGTGAGTCAGTGTGTGTCTGAGTGTGTGAATCTGTGTGTGTGTGTGTGTGTGTGTATACACATGCCTATGCCATATATCCCACCTATCAACTCCAGGCATTTCTCTCAGAATCTGTCCACCTTGTTTTTTGAGACAGGGTTTCTCTCACTGGGACTTGAGGCTTGCTGGCCAGTCTAGAGTGGTTGACAGACATTCTTCAGGGACCCTCCTTTCTCCACCTCCCCAGTTCTCAGATTAAAAGTTCCCAGCTTATGTGTGCGCAGGGGTAGGGGCTGCTTATGTGTGGAGCATATATGTACATATGTATGTACCAGTGCATGTGGCCACGTTTGTGCATGGAGCCCCTGGGAATATATCTTGTGTCCTCCTTCTTTTTTTTTTTTTTTCCTTGAGACAGGGTCTCCCACTGAGCCTAGAGTTAGGCTGCTAGCCAGAGACAGGAAGCTCCCACGATCTTCCTCCTCTCTCTGCCCCTAACAATGCCAGATTTGCAAACGTGTGCAGCCATGCCTGGGTTTTTATGTGAACGCCAGAGATCAAACCCAGGTCTTCACACTTGCGAGATATGCACTCTACCATCTGGGCTATCTCCCCATCCTCTCGGCAAACATATTTTTAAATTTATATTGCATATTTATTGCTGTGTATACGTGTGGGCATTCCATCAGAGGGCAACTTAAGGAGAGTCGGTTCTCTTCTACCTGATGGATCCCAGGATTGAACTCAAGTTGTCAAGCTTAGAGGCAGTGTCTTTACCTGCTAAGCTATCTCGCCAGCTCAACAAATACTTTTAACAAGATGCCAACCCCTAAACAAGGTGCTATTAAGTTATCAGATTGTTGCCTCTTGGGCTGAAGGCTCTATCTGAGTTTCTAATATTAAAATACAGGATGTGCTGTGAACCCATGAGTCTCCCACCGAGTGCTGAGTTCTCTACCTTCAGATGCCACAAGTTCTTCACAAGCTGCAAGAGAGCACTGTTCTTTCCTAATGGGACTCTTCTGTCTATGATTCACGGATTAAACTCCTATAAATGGTTTTATGTACATGCTCAAAATATGTGGATCTGCAAGAAGGCTAGGAGTGCTCTGGTAAGTGTGTATCTGCTCGTGAGAAAGTGTGCGTGGGAGGAAAGGCTGGAGTAGAAACTGCTTTCATTTTAAAAAGCCGGGAGGGTAAGCAAAACCTACTGATAGACATCATCAAAGAAGCAAGAACACAGGGCACAAAGGGGGAAGAAAGCCTGCGTTCCCAATGGCCGTTCCTTTCATCCTTTAAGGCGGTGGTTCTCAGCCTTCCTAACACTGCGACCCTTAAATACAGTTCCTCCTGTTGTGGTGACCCCCAACCATACAATTATTTTCATTGCTACTTTTGTAATTTTGCTACTGTTGGGAATCTTAATGTAAATATCTGCGTTTTCCAATGGTCTTAGAGGACCTCTGTGAAAAGGTCACGTGACCCCTCAAAGGGATCATGACCCATCGATTGAGAACCACTGCTTCAAGGCCATGTTTCCTGATGAGAAACTGGGCTGATGGCAGCCTGGGCTGAGAGAAACGTTCCCACTGCCGGTGGGCTCCACACCTGTGCACCACACTCATGGGACACCAGTCTGACTGAGAGGGAACTGTGGTACCAAGTGTGCCCACGTGATTGTCATGAGGAACGAACTTGTTCTCCAGGCCAAAGTGCCCTTTCCGGTCAATTCCAGACTGTTTCATAGGATGAGCAAAAGCTTGAGTACAGACATGCTGTCTGGAAGTCACGATCACACTCCAGACCCCTTCATCTCCCCATCACTGCCGGGTTCCCCTGGCTCTCCTCCAGCTCTCCTGAGTGAAGCTATTAAGCATCATTTCTGTCTCCACCCAGATGCCTACACCGGACCAAGTTTCTATCGTCTCTGATGAAAGTTCCAAAGCTGAGCTCCACTTGGCACTGGGTCATCCATGACAGATGATCAACAAAGAAGCCAGTGTCCAGGAAATGGGGAGATGGAATGCCATCATACCTTTTGCTTTGGTTAGTGACTTAAGCACGACAGGGAACTGTTATTTAGAATGATCTACCCAGCTCCAGGGTTGGTTCATCCAGCACATAAATGACATCTCAGAGGTCCTTCTCTGTCTTTAAGGGTTTTTGTTTTTGTTTTTTTTTTTGTTTTTTGTTTTTTGTTTTGTTTTGGTTTGCTTTGGTTTTTTGAGACAGTGTTTTTCTGTGTAGCCCTGGCTGTACTGGAGCTAGCTCTGTAGATCAGGCTGGTCTCAAACTTAGAGATCTATCTGCCTCTGCCTTCCAAGAGCTTGGATTTAAAGGTGTACACTACCACTGCCCAGCAGGTTTTTGTGGCCTGTATTCTTCATTTTGTACAGTCATGGTTATAGGATGCTGTCCCCAGCTCTGGGCAACCTCTGCTCACCTCTGAACAGAAAGGGGCCTTTCTTTTCCCTATGGTTCACCTACAAGCAGATGGTCAAATCTGGGCCATTGAGAACTTAGCTTTGTGGACGTCAGGCAGTCATCTCATGACTGTGTTGTGGTGCCATATCTAAGAAGGGCTGAAATGTTTGAAAGGAAGTTAAGCCAAGAAACAGGACACACCTGTGTGCAAATGTCAACCTGAGCCCACAAAAGCTTCTGGACTTCTTTTTTTGGGGGTGGGGGGGATCGACACAGGGTTTCTCTGTGTTTCTCTTTAGCCCTGGCTGTCCTAGAACTCACTTTTGTAGTCCAGGCTGGCCTCGAACTCAGAAATCTGCCTGCCTCTGCCTCCCGAGTGCTAGGATTAAAGGTGTGCACCACCACTCCCGGCTCTGGACTTCTTCAGTGATCCAAAAGCTTCTTCCTCAACTTGGTTGCCTGTCACTCGTGTCCCTGAGGACCTACTCCTGGGCTTCACTTGTCAAAATAAAAATCCACTGGCCCTAAGCTCCAGTGCCCGGGTAGAGATTGGATGAGAACCTTTTGGAGTTGTTTCTCTCCTTCCTCCATGTGGACTCCAGAGATCTAACTCAGCTCAGCAGGCTTGGCAGCATCTTTACCTGTTGAGCCATCTCCCTGGCCCCAGTGGCTCCTCCTCTTTAAAATTATTGAGGTTACGATTTCATAAGAAAGATGAGACATGGTCACAAGATAAGCAGGCTGGACCACTCACTATATGTGAACTGACATCCTGGGCCATTCCTGGGGTAAGAAATGAATCCTGGGGAAGGGAGTAGTGAAATTCATATAACCGGTCCAGTTTACAGGGCTGCATCTGTGTTCATCTCTGTCTTCTGACAAATGCACTGAGCTTTCTACGAGATGTAAAAGTCAGAGTGGCTCAGTTGGGAAAGTGCTTGCCGTGAAATCGTGAGGGCCTGAGTTTGATCCCTTGAACCCACAAAAGTTGGATGTGGTCACACATGCCTGGAATCTCAGCTCTGGAATGTTGATCCTGGAATTGCAGAGAAATGGAAGATCCTTGGGGCTCCCTGACTAGCCATTCTAGTCATCAGAGCACAAGGCCAGTGAGAGACCCTGTCTCCAAAAGAGCAAAGCCAGAACCAACCAACCAGACCAAGATGGATAGATAGCTCCTGAGACATGATACCCCAGGCTGAACTCTGGCCTCCACACGTGCGCGCGCTCACATGCATGAGTACACACACATGCACACAGACACACAGTGATATTAAAGACATAAAGGAAGCTGAATAAAAGCTAACATTAGGGAAAGATGCCTGGTTGTGTAACTTTTCTGTGAATCCCAAATTGTTTCAATTTTTAAAAACTTTTAATGCTTTATTAGTCATTTATCTCTAGTAAGTGCTGGATCAATCAGACTTCTTCAGCTCAACGTTAACACTAAGTCCCAAGGAGGTTAAGGACCTGTTCGTCGCACCTGACAATTTGTGTCAGAGCTGGACCTAGGACCAAGTCTTGTCACCTGAGTGGATGATTCATGTAAGCCCAGGGATGTAAGCCAGGCCTTTCTCACAGGACTCTGTTCCCATGGAAACAGAGCTTTTCTAAACATACTCAACTCCCTTGTGGCACTCACCACATTAGCTCTGGATTACTGCATTTCAAAGTCCATTTTTCACATTGATAAATTGCACAATTATAGGCGTCCAAGAATGAGCCGTAGCCTCACGCAGATGGAATTTGTACTAGAAATTTACACTGCCATACGGCCAGCGGATTAATATTAATCGTAAATAGAAGCCAACACGCTCTCTGGCGCTTGCCAGTCATATCCCTCTGAATAAAGTGTTTTCTGAAAGGCGATAGTCGAACATTGTTGATGCAGAATGAACCAGAGCCACAGTATTTCCTAAGGACATTTTAAAGGGGTTATATACTCCTAGGCACGTAGGTGGGGGTGACATACTCAGGGAAAAACGCTATATTAGATGATTCAAGAAGTGGCTTTAGCGATGACAGACGCTGATGTCAAAGACTCATTTGTAAAGTGTGGGTAACATGTGGCCCATAAAATGTGAAGGAAAGAAATGAGATCCATGCCATCAGGGGGCCATCGCCTGTTTTCGAGAATTCTGCTCTACTTAGTGTTTCATAACCCAGTGTCAGGATGAGATGTTCCCAAATGAATGAAAGAGAGAGTCCCTGATCTGCTTCCTGTCCCTAAGTCCATCCCCTCCTAGTCTTCAGTGTCCCCTCCTGCCAAGTTCTGCCGTCCTTGCCTCCCGACCCTGTGCCAGGAGCAGTGTCATCCATAAGTGTGAAACCCCTCCTTTCCTTTCCCCACCCAATAATTACCCCTCTCCCATCCTGTGAGTGCCAGGCCCTTGGGCAGAGTCCAGGCATCCTGGAATGCTGACCGCAGAATGTCAGAACCCAGGGGACCCCTGAGAGACGCAGACAGGGATGGCTAATGAGCACTCTCCCCTGTAATTGCCCTGACGATTGGAATTATCTGATCAGAGCTATGCCACTTCTCTTCCTCAGCACAGAGATGACTTGGGACGCACCTCTCAATGGAAGGGAAAGCCACAAGTTTGGATGTTTGCCACACTATCCTTCATTAGTTAATGGTTATGTGACAGATGACTTAAAAAAAAAATCTTAACAGACAAGAATGATGCACCCCAAACTGTAAAAGGCAATTTACAAAGAAATTAGGCACTTCCCTACAGTTAAGTTACAGAAGTGCCCTGAAGGGGCTCAGAGGACCGCATATGACAACAGCAAGAGCTGAAATCCAGGGGTGGGAGCCACAGGTTCTGTCCCAGCTAGCTCTCCAACCAGCTGGCCATACTCCACTTAATGATTGGCTTCCCTGGACCTTAGCTTCTTCATCTGAAAATGATCATCCATGTACTCTCCAGATTCAGAACATTCTCTGCCAAAAACAGGAGAGCCGGATAAATTGTGGAGCATCCTCATGACAGAATAGCACACAGCTGCTATGAGCCCCGTTTCCCAAGAACATTTGATAATGTGAGAAAGTGCTTGCTACACAGTGGGAATTTAAATGAAAAATGGGCGGGCGCAAACTAAGTGTGGCCAACAGGCTCTAATGATACAAAAGGAAACGCAGGCTTGCAGGGGAGGTGGTGAGGCGAGGGGTGGGGGGCAGGCCAAACGTGTTAGTACAAAAAGTACTAACAGTGTTTACTATGGGAAGTTGGCATTAGTTTTTATGACTCGAAGAACTTAAAATTGTGCTTATTATTACAAAAGAAGCTAGTGCTCATCGTTTTAAGATTCCAACAATATACAAGCATAAAAGAGTAGAAATTATAGACCCTGGGTTTGATCCCCTAGCATGGAGGAGGAGGAGGAAAAAGAGGAGGAAAGGATAAATGGAGGTGAGAGAAGAAAGAAGCAGGGAGAGGAGGGGGAGGGGAGGAGGGAGAGGAGGGAGAGGAGGGAGAGGAGGGAGAGGAGGGAGAGGAGGGAGAGGAGGAGGAAAAGAATACAGTGGGCCCTACTTATCATGATTTAAGAGGTACAGAAGAGAGGAGGGAAGAGGAGAATCCATACACAGACATTTCTTTTTTTTTTTTTTTTGGTTTTTCCAGACAGGGTTTCTCTGTGTAGCCCTGGCTGTCCTGGAACTCACTTTGTAGACCAGGCTTTTTTTTTTTTTTTTTTTTGGTTTTTCCAGACAGGGTTTCTCTGTGTAGCCCTGGCTGTCCTGGAACTCACTTTGTAGACCAGGCTGGCCTCGAACTCAGAAATCCACCTGCCTCTGCCTCCCGAGTGCTGGGATCAAAGGCGTGCGTCACCACGCCTGGCTCTTTTTTTTTTTAGACATTCCTACTCACTTGAAGTTACTGCATTTCTTTATTAAATATATGCCCATGAAGTGAAGATTATGAACTTCAAGTATAAATTTTAAAAACATACAAGCTGAGACTTAAGTCAAGTAAGCTTGCAGGGTGTTGCGGGGGAGAAGCCGCTGTGTCAAATGCAGTTCTTGAGGCCCATAGAGCGAGCAGAGGGGGGTGGGGAGCTGAACACCTGCCAGGCGTGGCCGCTCAGTGCTCACTTACAGAGAAGCCAGTTGTGGACTCCAGCATAACACAGGAATGAAATGTCCCAAAGATGATGCTCAGTACCCAGGCTCAACCTCAGTGAGCCTCAACCCTAACCTGGTTAGTTAGGATCCTTGTAAGTACATTTCTGTGGGTAGTGTAGCAGAAGAAACCTCAGTGCCCACCCTGCTACACTACCCAGGTCAGGCAACTACCATGGCAAGCCAGAGGGTTGAGCAAGCTAGAGTGCAAAGATTCCCCATTTCTGGAAATAGACTCCCCAGCTTCAGAAGTTGAAAGCGGACACCAGGGCCAATGAGCCTCAGCAATAAATGCTCCTTCCACACAAACCTACCTGACCAGCTGAGTTTAATCCCAGGAACACACAGAAGTCCAGATAGAGGGCCTCACATCTGTGATCCCAGCACTTGTAGGGGAGATGGGTGTCAGACATGGGGGAATCTCCAGGAAGCTGGTGGGCTGGGTAACCTGGAGCTCAAAGATTGGCAGAAGGCGTAAGAGAGACCCTGCCTTGACCAGGTAAAAGGACAAAATCAACTCCTCAGAGCTGCACATGTATACCCAGATGCACTCACATAATCGTAACTAGCTTCATGTTTTAAATCTACACCAATTCTAGTAAACTAAAAGGGAAACTAAATTGTCAAAAAGATTCCAATCAACTCTCTGTGGGTGGGTGGGTGGGTGGGTGTGGAGGTTAAATTCCTGAGCTTGTTGAAGAACTCACAGCTCACATCTGTAACCTTGGTAATTTTGTCTTTCTGTTTGTCTGATTGTCTGTCTGTCTGTCTTTTTAAGACAGGGGCTCTATATATAGCCCTGGCTGTCCTGGAACTCACTTTGTAGACCAGGCTGGCATCCTGGAACTTACTCTGTAGACCAAGTTAGCCTCCTAAAACACTCTGTAAACCAGGCTGGTCTTGAACTTACAGGGATCCCTCTATCCATGCCTCCTGAGTGCCAGGATTAAAGGCCTGTTCCCAGATCAATCTTGGCCATTCTAAGTGATTGAAATTCTAGGAAGAGTACTTAAATCATATAATAAAATGAAAGTAAGAGTGAAAACAGATGACTTCAAGTATGATTCTTTCTCAAATATTTAAATTTTATTTTCTATGTATAGTGTTTGCCTGCTTGTGTGTCTGTGTACCAAATGCATGCAGTACCTGTGGAGACCAGAAGAGGGTGTCATATCCCCTGGAACTGGAGTTACAGAGAGCTGTGTGGGTGCTGGGAATCAAACCCAGGTCCTCTGGAAAAGCTGCCAGTGCCCTTAACCACTGAGCCATCATTCCAGCTCCAACCAGCACTTTTTTTTTTTTTTTTTTTTTTTGGTTTTTCGAGACAGGGTTTTTCTGTATAGCCCTGGCTGTCCTGGAACTCACTTTGTAGACCAGGCTGGCCTCGAACTCAGAAATCCGCCTGCCTCTGCCTCCCGAGTGCTGGGATTAAAGACGTGCGCCACCATGCCCAGCTTCAACCAGCACTTTCTTGAATGGCTTTAATATGAGTTTAATAATCAGCCTTACAGATACTATGCTATCTGGGGTGGTTTTGTTTTGTGATATGCTTAAGGAATGTAAGACAATTTGGTAGGATAGATTGTAATTATAGGATTACAATGTCGTAAATGGCAGGAAACTAAACAGTTTTTAATCAAAGGGAAAGTAATTGAAGATTTAAGTGAGTTTCAGTTATCAATGGTATAACTATTACATGAATGTGCAGATAAATAAGCTGCATTTTCAGTTAGCAAAACACGAATCTTTGATAAGTTCAGAATATTGGTGAGTAGATCATTAAACAGAGAACAAGAATAGTAATTATCAGCCAGGTGGTGGTGGCGCATGCCTTTAATCCCAGCACTTGGGAGGCAGAGGCAGGCGGATTTCTGGGTTCGAGGCCAGCCTGGTCTACAGAGCAAGTTCCAGGACAGCCAGGGCTACACAGAGAAACCCTGTCTCGAAAACAAACAAACAAACAAACAAACAAACAAAAAAGTAATTATCCTCCACCCTCAAAGCCCTCAGACATAAAAGGCTTGCTTAAACCCAGCTTAGAATGGCAACTGTATATGTTAAGGACCTCAGTGACCAAGGACCTCAGTGACCAAGGACCTCAGTGACCAAGGACCTCAGTGACCAAGGACCTCAGTGACCAAGGACCTCAGTGACCAAGGTCTCTGGGCACCATAGCACCAAGGTACAGGAAGGAAAAAGACAGAGAACGAACCGCTATCCTAACCAGAGAAACCCCTGCCTCTGTCAGAGGCAACACCCTCCACAAGAGGCCCAGGCCCAGATGGGGTGACACCACTCTGCTGTGAGGACAAAAGTGGCACCTGCTCTGGACATGTTCCAGAATAGGTCTGAGTTCTATCTCTGCCCCAGCACCGTGCAGTGTTTTCACCAAAGATGCCACACTGGTTAACATTTGAACACTTCTTGGTTTATCCAGGCGAGGTGGAAGAAGAAGGAAAAGATGAGAAGCCTGGGGTCATTAGGACCCCAAATGGAGAGATTTGACCTCAATCGTACCCCCATACTGTTGAAGAATGGCAAATTGGTTGCTTTCAAATTTGTGGTTGAGCTTGCATGCTATTGTTTACCCCAAAAGCTTTTATTCTTTTTTTTTTTCTCCCCTTTTCAGGTGTCTGGTACATTTCCAAACAGGATAACCAGAGCTCTGTGCTCAGAACACCTGTTCCTGTCCCAGTGGATGGCCCCCACCCCCACCTCACCCCACCCCACCCCACCCCCATTCTACCAGCAGGAATATGAGCAGATCAGCCACAATCAGGAGTGTCACAGTTAAATTCTGATGAAGTTGTGGAGCTTCGGGGCTAGGCTAAACTCTACACAGAGGGAGACTGGGAGAAGCCAGCCTGAGGACCAGGCCTGCAGGATTCCCTGTCTTTTCGATTGCACGAGCCAAGAATTCCCCTTGGAATTCAAACCAATTTGATTGGACCTTAGCAGGAGTTCCTGGGAGGCTTTTGAGAGTCTGGAAATATCTCTGGTGACGCTGTCCTAAGGAAGAGAGAGCTTTAAGACTCTCTTCATAGTTTTGATGAAGAGAAAGGGGCAAGTGAGCTTTCTAAAAGCTAAAGCTGTCCTGCGGAAGATCAACCTTCTTCAGGAGAGGAATTTATCTCCTTAGTGAGATAATGCAGCTAAGGTTAGATGAGCTCCTGACAAGGATGTTGGCACAGAGGTTCCTTATTTGGGTGGGGCATGTGGATGGCAAATGGCGCCTTTTACTGTAACCAGCAACAGAAAGTAGAGTAGACAGTCCCAAGGGGAAATGGGTGGGGCAGACTTGGGAAGCTCCAGAGAGCAATGAGAAGAGTCAATATTAGTTCTTAGAATCTGACTTGGTCCTTACTGTCACTGCTGGGTGACATGGTTCACGTGGAAGTCAAAGGCATTTCAGGGAAGTGTAGAGGGCTACTCAGCTTCCACATAACATGAGCTGTTTGGTGTACATTCTCTAGTTTTAAAGCCGCTTCTGTCCCATGCACTTGGCTAATATGAGGGCAAACTGTGGAGAAGGCCACCCACAAGCGTGAAGAGGGTGAGGGGTTCTAGCTATACCTACATGCTTATGAGACCGGGGCTGAAGTCCTTTCAAGTCTCTCAGCCTATCAGCACTGGGTGTTCCTCACAGATAAGCAACTAGATTAGGCGTCGCAAGGCTGAGATGCCACAGAGCCGATCATGCTGGCATTAGCGGGTTGGTGACTCTCCCTATCATCTGCCTTTCTTCTGTGACTTCATCGTCCGTCCGTTCCCCACCCCACCCCCACCCCGAATTCATCCGCACCTTTTCCTCAAAGGTGTCTTTTCTTCAAAGATGCCTTGCTCATTCCTGGTAACTCTTGCACTCGTACCTACCAGGAAGACAACTCAAACACACACACCCCACCAACACCAACACCAACACCAACACCAACACCAACACCACCAACACCAACACCAACACCACCACTACCACCACCTACAACCGACTTCTTGGAGTTGTTCAGCTATGAGCAGGGATTATATCTCTTTAATGAGTTCTCTCCTGATGGCCAAGGCACATTAGCAAGCTGTGTTTCAACCCAAGAAGTCCCTTCTGGTCCATCAGAGTGTCCTGATCCATTCACTTCCTAGAACTCCTCATTATGAATACTGTTGTTTCTATCTAACGCCCCCCCCCACACACACACTCCATTAAAACACTCAGTAAAAACAAAGGCCATATCTGTTCTGCTCTGCCACCATCTCAGCACTTAGAAGAATTCCTGGCACGTGGTGTTCATAATCATGAGTGATTGTTAAATCAATGAATGGCTAAATAGATATATTCTTTCTGCCTTGACCTTAGAGACATGCCCTCACTCTATTTTCTGCGAGTGTATAAATAAATGAAATCCAGAGGTAGTAGGTACTCTTGTTTAAAATACTCATCCCTCATATAGAACTTTCCTTTTAATTGACTCACGGTCCTGGAATCACCAATAGAAAGGGAACAACACAGAACCTTCGTTCTCCGCCCAGCCCCCTTTGTCAGTATCCCTAGCACACTGTGCCAGTGCCAGCCAGCCTTATGCCAGCCTTATTTTTATTGGGCAATAACCTAGCATGGGTACCCTAGTGCCTCGCAAGTTCAGTGTCTGGCGAAGACAGCAAACCCAACGCAGCCTCCCTCTTCCACCTCCGGGAAAAGCTAGCAAGTCTTGAGTGGAACTTGACTCTCCGGCATACCCATTGTTTCTCTTCCCACTATTGACAAATAGTGACTTGCCAGCCTGCCCAGTGCCTGAGATAATTGCCAGAAGATGGTTTTTAAGTTATGAGTGCGTGTCATTAAAGCTGGGCTTGAACCACCCTCCAGAGGACTTTGCCCCCTGGGGGGAGTTCTTTCTGAACCTAGCAGGAAGAGAGACCTGAAATTACATCAATGAAAGAAGGCAGGGAGGAACTCTCTGGAATGTCACCTCACAGGCTTTCCTGGAGTTAGGTGTAATCTCAAGCACCCTAAATATGTGGCTTAAGTGGCTACAGCTGGCTACAGCCTCTTGGGGAAGTCTGTACGAAGGGCATGTGGCAACCAGCTTCCCACGGGTGGGGAGAAAGGCAGAGTACCTGGCTTACAGGAACAAGATCTCAAGGTTGGGGCCACTTGGACCCTGCCCTTTAAGAAGAGGATCATGGGTCTTTTGCTTCGGGCTAGAATACTGAATCTGGTGGGATGGCGTTTATTTCTTGGTTTGTTTTTATAGTTGCTGGAAGAAAACAGACTGTGGTCCACCCCCTCTCACTTCTCGCTTACTCACCGACCAGTAGGTTTGATTACTTGTGTTTTAGATACCATCTCCAGTACCAGGCAATGGTCTCTGTTTTGGCTTTGGCTTTTGAGATAGAGCCTCACTGTATAGCAATGGCTGGCCTGGAACTCACTCTGTAGACCAGGCTGCCTACCTCTGCCTGCCTCTGCCTCCTGAGGGCTGGGATTAAAGGCCACCACCCCGGATTAAAGAGCAAAATTGGTCCACACAGGGAATGAATCCACAGCATTGTTGTCATTATTACTATTAGCCATTCTAACCTACTGATAGAGCCACACTACCAGGCAACTCTTGAAGGGGAACAGGGAACACTTCCCCAGCCGGCCGACCTCCCACTATTCCTGTGGAAATTCTTCCTCACATCCTCCTCTGTTGCCATGGTTCCAAGCCAAGGTGAGCACCTCCACCTCCAGCCTGGGTCCTCCAGTAGAGACAGTGAGATAAAGGTAAGACAGACACAAGAGGACTTGGGGAGATCTCAGGAACATTGTTCAATGGTCCCAGTTACCGTGGCTCAATGGACCAGTAAGGGCAGGAAAACAGAGACTAGAAAGACAGCAAGCCCTACCCAGACAGTGCTGCCCAAGGAGAAGGAAAGGGGATCAATGTCATAGACCACATCAGTGAATGAACCAGCGTGGGAGATCCAAGTAAGCCAAAGCTGCCAGATCCTCGCACCACAGGCAGCTCTGCGCGCAGTCTAGCATCTTGTCTTAGCCATATAACAGAACACCGGAAGATGGGGAGTTCTGAAGGCTCAAAAGCAGAGTGACAGCCTTTGCTCAGCTCTGGTTAGGGCTTCGTGGGAGATGGTGTCACAGTAGTAGAAATATGTGCAGAAGAGACCAAATGGGAAGGCCCATTGGCTCACCCTGTCCTTCCTTTCAAAAAGCCAAAGAGATGAGATGGCTCCACATAAAAAAAAAAAAAAAAAAAAGTTAAAGCCAAGAATGGTGACATGTCCTGGTTATCCCAGTATTGGGAGGTAGAGGCAGGAGACTCCCTGGAGATCATAGCCAGCCCAGCCCATTTAGTGAGTCTTATTGACAGTGAGAGACCCTGCCTCAAAAAATAAAGTGGACAGCACCTTAGGAGCATCCCCATGGGTAATACATGCTTAGACACATGTGCACGCCTGCCTCACACCCACAAAAGAGTCCACCGAACTGGAATCTCTATGCCTAAGTGCCATAAACTGACTCAGTAAGAGGAGTCTTAACACTTGGTAGGTATAAAACATATAAATCCTAAGCATGAGTTCTTTCAGTGAACAGCATCGCAGAGGGCCCAGGAAAGCCTGCCTCCATAGTTTGGGCTTTGTGTTCTCAAAGGTGATGGACGGCATGATGAAAATAGATCATCGTTTCTAGTTCAAGACCAACAGAAGGCCAGTTGCCTTCCTCCACCCCTCAGACATCCTGAACAAAATTCTACATAGCACTATAGAGCAGAAGGCTTCTTCCCAGCTCGTCCCAGTCCCACCAAGTGGCTAACTTCTTGTTTCTCTTTCTGTTCCCATTTGCACTTTGAGGCACTCTCGTTAATTAATGCCGTATCCACGACAGTTGGATGGAGTAGCTATGGACTAGTTTGAAGTAATAAATCATTTGCGTTGTTCTTCAGTTTGATCATAAGCTTAGTTCCTCATGCTTTAAGAATCTGTGTCTCCAGCCAGCTACTGGATGGAACACAGGGTCCCCAATGGAGGAACTAGAGAAAGTACCCAAGTACCTGAAGGGGCTGCAACCCTGTAGGTGGAACAACAACAGGAACTAACCAGTACCCCCTGGGGTTGCGTTTCTAGCTGCATTTGTAGCAGAAGATGACCTAATCGG
>NC_034599.1:95880053-95900420 GCF_900095145.1 Mus pahari
GGCATGTGCCTACAAACCTGGCATTTGGGAGAGAGAGGCAGGGGAATTCCAAGTTCAAAGTCATCCTTGGTGACATGGAGACTTAGAGGCCAGCCTGGACTACCTGAGACCTTGTCTTATAAACAAAAACAGAAGAAAACAAAACCTGAGTGTGGGCATCTACTCATATTTTTGGCCTGAGCCCCACGAATGCTCAGGAAAAGCCCAGACAGTAGTACCTTGGTTACGACGAAGCAGATGTCAACACAGGGACGAGTGGGAAGTAGGCCACAGTTCACGAAAACATTCCAAAGTTCAGAGCCTTGCTCTGTAAACAGGCCCAGAGACACTGGGGCTTACACCCTTGCTCTCTCCAGCGGTCTGCCTTGATCTGGGCAGTGTCAGTGGTGTGTGTGCATCTCTGAGGGCTGTAGCACAGTAGAGGAGGAACCTGCATCTCTCATCCCCCCCCCCAAATTCAGGGGATTAGCTTTCCCAGGGACTCCACTTTAGATGTTTCTAGTGGTTCCTGGATGCCACCCACGCGGCACGGGTGTCTTTTCTATCCAGTGTCCTTGTGAGGACCCCTCAGCTGCTGACTTTGGCTAGGCCTTCTCAAATACTGCTCCAGGACTCAGTGTGAGACCTGGTCTCTTTGGATGTAGTGCCAAGGCTCATGCGGTCTTTCCCAGAGAGCCCCTGGAAAAGACTCATCGTGCTGGCTTCCAACCAGAACCCGGACATCTCCCAAGGACAGGCTCCTCTTCCTACACTCTTTGTCTCGACAGCCCTGTTCACCAAGACCAATCTTCTAGGGCCTCCGGCAACACTCCAGAGTCCACAGAGGACAAATACGTCCCCTCCTGAAGCAGCAGGGATATGCTGAATGCTGTCTTTCAAACCAAACACTTTCTTTGTTGAACATGAGACTTTGGAAAGAATCGTTCTTCCTGAAAAGAAATGGGTTAGCTTTCAATATGTCTCCTTCAGTCCTGTCTAATCCCACATTGTTCTGTCGATGTACAAGATATTCCTATGCTGTACAGATTACGTGCACAGCGAGGGGGGAGTGATGATGCAATGCCATTTTCTTTGTAACCTTACTTTGAATGCTGTCGGCAGGATTTTCAGGAAAATAAATTGAAGACTAACATTTGGATCATGGTTACCTTAAATAAAAACGTATCCAAGCATACTTGGACTGAAGAGAGAGAGAGAGAGACAGAGAGAGAGAGAGAGAGAGAGAGAGAGAGAGAGAGAGAGAAGACAGACAAACCAGCAAGATAACTCAGCAAGTAAAGATGCTTGTTGCCAAGACAGATGATGGCCCGCGTTTGATCCCCAGGGTCTGCATGGTGAAAGGGGAGAACTAGTTCCAGCAAGTTGACCTCTGACTGCCACATGTTGGCTCTGGCACACACACACACACACACACACACACACACACATACACACACACACCAACCACATTCACAGAGGGGAGAGAGAGAGAGAAAGTGAGGGGGGGATACATACACACACACACTCACAAATAACATTTAAAGAAGAAGGGAAAAGGCTACATAAAGAGCTACTTTCCACAACACCACAACACTCTGGGACACATTCCCATTCCCACCACTATTCTCTCAAATGCTGCCACTTCTGTCAGAGTTAGGCACTGTCAAGGACACAGTCAACACCTATCAGATGTCACATACATCTGGTCAGGAAGGAGTCCTTGAAGCTAACCACTGAGGCCTTTCTCAAAAGGGCATAGGCTGCTTGTGTGTACCTCAGGGACCTTGTAGAAAGCACGAGTTCAACCCTCTGGCTTTACAGGTGGAGAAACAAACTGACCCAAGGTCAGCCTTCAAAGTCAACAACAGGGCACAGGCCTGTGGCACTTTCCATCACTGAGAAACTGTGTGTTCGGCTCCCAGGAGACAAGCCCACACATCCATGATGAATGGGAAGGAACTTCCAGGGCCTTTTTATCAGTCTGAAGGAGGGACAAAGTGTGGGCAGGAGACCTGGGACAGTCATCAACAGAGTGGCTAGCATCAGACATGTTTGTGGCAGAAGGAAGTTTGGGAGAGGCAGAAGGGCCAGAGGCAATGGGGATTCTGCAGCCCAGGACATGGTGGCATCTGCTCACTCCCAGACTCGGCACCTGCATTCACTCTTACCCACTGCGCTTGCCCTTCTCCCTGTCTCATCTCCTGGGTCTCCGTCTGAGATCACGGAGGGAAGGGAAGCAGATGAGCAGGAGGTCAAAGACATCGAGATGTCCAGGGAGAAAGTGCCACGGTGCCAGCAGTGCTGATGGAGGACCCCAGAGCTGTATCCTCAGCCAACTTCAGCAGCACATGGGCATGGCCCAGAGAAAATACAAATATAAATATGGCTCAGTGGTTAAGAGCACTGCCTGCTCTTCCAGAGATTAGGGTTCAATTCCCAGCACCCACATGGCAACTCACAAGTGTCTGTAATTCCAGTTCCAGAGGGATCCAGTGCCTTCTTCTGACCTCCACAGGCACTGCACATATGTGGGTACATAGCTACACGCAGACAAAATGCCCATACACATAAAAAAATTTTAAAAATGCTTTTGAAATGTTTAAAGGTGATAGTTCCATTAAGAGCACTGACTGCTCTCCCAGAGGTCCTGAGTTCAAATCCTAGCAACCACATGGTGGCTCACAACCATCTGTAATAAGATCTGATGCCCTCTTCTGATATGTCTGAAGTCAGCTACCGTATACTTACATATAATAAATAAATAAGTCTTTAAAATTTTTTTTTTATTTTTTAAATAGACACATGGAACCACACCACAGACATTTTTTTCTCAGTTGCAGATTGTATGTCAGAATTTTAAATATCCAGTTTATTCTAATATAACCAAGGTTGGGATTCCTGTCTCAGAAGAAATTGTGGTTTGCTGTATACTAGGTTTTCTACTTCTAAAACAAAAACCACTCTAACCTAGGGTGGTGGTGTGTTCCTGGGCTACCTGTGAACCATCTCAGTAGCAAAATTAACAGATGCAGGTAAACAACAACAGCAAAAGGCAATGTTTAGGGTTTTTTGTTTTGTTTTTGAGGCTATCAAATTCTTTTTTTTTTCCATGTTCTTCATACCTGTACCCCACAAACCCCCTGGTTCCACTACAGAGATATCAGGCTCCCTGTTTTAATCACTTACCTAGTATCCTAAGCCCCCGTTCCCACTGCCACTGCCACTGCCAGAGCTGCAGACCTCAGAGTCCCCTGTGTCCTTTCTGGTTCCCATATCATTTGCTGTGAGTTGTTTTTTTTTTTTTTTTAAGATTTATTTTATTTATTATATGTAAGTACACTGTAGCTGTCTTCAGACACTCCAGAAGAGGGAGTAAGATCTTGTTACAGATGGTTGTGAGCCACCATGTGGTTGTTGAGAATTGAACTCAGGACCTCTGCTCGCTCCAGCTCAAAGATTTATTTATTATTATATGTAAGTACATTGTAGCTGTCTTTAGACACACCAGAAGAGGGTGTCAGATCTCATTACTGATGGTTGATGAGTCACCATGTGATTTCTGGGATTTGAACTCAGGACTTTTGGAAGAGCAATCAGTGCTCTTAACTGCTGAGCCATCTCTCCAGTCCTGCTGTGGAGTTTAAAAGTTACAAAGATCAGTTGAAACATCATTGCCACTGCTATAAATGGGGCTGAAGAGATGTCTGGATGGTTGAGATCACATGCTGCTCTCAGAGACCCAGATTCTGTGTCCAGGACCCACATGGTGGCTTACAACCACATATAACACCAGCTGTAAGATAACAAATACCAGGAGCTGAAGGGGGCTGCAACCCTGTAGGTGGAACAACAATATGAACTAACCAGTACCCCCTGAGCTCATGTCTCTAGCTACATATGTAGCAGAAGATGGCCTAATCGGCCATCATTGGGAAGAGAGACCCCTTGGTCTTGCAAACTTTATATGACCCAGCACAGGGGAAGGCCAGGGCCAAGTAGTGGGAGTGGGTGGGTAGGGAAGCAGGGCAGGGGGAAGGTATAGGGAACTTTCGGGATAGCATTTGAAATGTAAATAAAGAAAATATCTAATAAAATAAAATTTAAAAGATATCAGATACCCCACTGTGGCCTCCACCAGCGCTGAACACACACACAGGCAAACCTTCATACACAGAAAATAAAAACAAATCTTTAAACCTGGCCATCAAGTCCTTTTTCCCCTACTGGAATGGTGATGCTAGGCTTGGTCTCCTGCTGTACATAATGAGGGAATTAGATAAAGATGAGAAAACCATGTCTGGATACTGCACATGTGGTGCAGAACTGTGATGAAGGAGAGTTCGAAAATAAACAGATTTCCCCAGGCTCACCCTGGCTCTCTGCAGGAAGCCCCCATCATAGTGCAGAAGAAAGGACAGGCAGATGATTACGATCCCGCTGGGTTAAGCAGGTAGAGACTGGGGCTAGAGGAGTCAGTCTCCTCGAGGATGAGACGGAAACGCCAACTGAGAAAAGGTAGCATAAACCCTACAAGACCACACAAAGAACAAGGACTCTGCCTGCGGCACAGTCCCCAGTGCTTACACAAGCAGTGAGGGAGTGGAGATGCAGCCAGAGAGGAGAGATGTCATCCAGCACCACTGAACTCAATGGACCCCTAGAACGGGCTTCATTTTTGTGCACGGACTGAGTAAAACACACCGTTGTCGTTTGGACGAGGCGTCTCCCACAAGTCTCGGGTATTTGAATACTTGGTCCCAGTTCGTAGCAGGTTTGGGGAGGCTTACAAGGTTTGGCCTCGTTGAAGGGAGTGTGTCATTGAGGGACAAGCCTTGACGTTTCAAAAGCCACGCACTGTTCCTTAGTGCTCCAAGTGAGTGAGCTCTCTCTACTTGCAGTTTGTGGCTCAAGGTAGGAGCTCTCAGCTCTGGGCTTGCTACCATGCCTTTGCTTGGCCATCATGGACGGTAACCCTCCAGAACTGTAGGTCCAAAACAAACCCTTCCTTCTGTAAATGACTTGGTCATAGGGTTTGTCACAGCAATGGGAAAGTGACCATACACAGACCTAGAGCAAAGGCTGCTGCAGCAAAGCCTCCCTCGGTAAAGCCTCAAAGTAAACTTTAAGAAAACTGAGCTCACTCCAAAATTTTAAATGGGGATATAAAAACAAAATTCAATATTCTTAAAAGGTAAAAGCAAAAATCATTGTCTTTATTTCTTTTCTATTGCTATAATAAGACACCGTGAACAAGCCAGGTGGTGGTGGCACATGCCTTTAAACCCAGCACTTGGGAAGCAGAGGACAGTGGATCTCTGTGAGTTAGAAGACAGCCTCATCTACAAAGTGAGATAGATCCAGGGTAGCCAGGGATACACAGAGAACCCCTGTCTTGGGGGAGGAGGGACTTAGCAAGAATTTAGGAAGGGTGGACAAGAGTGTGCAGTGCATAGAGATACTTGCTGCCAAGGGCATGGCCCTGAGTTCCATGAGCTAGAAGGCGAAAAGCAACTCCTCTGACCTCTACATACATGTTGCAGCATGCATATGTGCACATATGCACACACATGCAAATAAATAAATAGATAACTGGAACTTTCAAATTAAGAAAAAAAATCAAACAAAAAAGAAAATAAATATGGGGAAATTTTTTGAAGAAACCCCACCAAAGAAGATACACAAGTAATCACAATCTCGTGAAATGATGCCAAACATCCTTAGCCACTAGGAAATACAAAGTAAAAGTAAAGCCATAACACATGCGCGCGCACACACACACTCACACATACATTCACTCACACACACTCACAAACACATATACACACTCACACACACTCACAAACACATACACTCACTCACTCACACATACACATACACACATATACTCACATACAAACACACACATACATATACTCACAAACACACACATATGCACACTCACACGTACAAACACATATTCACACAAACATACACACACTCATACTCACAAACACACCCACACAGAGTCAGAATGACTAAAATTTAAGAACTCACAGTACAAAGTGCTAGCAAAAATTTGGGACAGCCAGAACCCTCATACACTGCTGATGGAAATGTTAAACAATAAAAACACTTGGGAAAACAACTGATACCTTTTGACAAGTTAAAAATACACTTATTCTAAAATTTAGGAGTCTCTTCTTCAAGTATTTATGCAAAAGAAATGAAAATGTTATAAAAGCTTAGTGGTAGACAAAAATCTCGAATAACCCAAATGCCCATCACCAAATGAATACATAAATTGATTGTGACATATCCAATATGCTGGATACTACTTAGCAATTAAAAGTGAACACACACACACACACACACACACACATTCAGTTGTGCATGTGCATACGTGCTTACAAATGGACCATTCATTCTCAAGAAGCATCGTGCTAAGTAAAAAAAAAAAAAAAAAAAAAAACTCAGCACATATCTTACAATTCCATTTATATGAAACTCTAAAAATGGTCCAGAAGCAGGGCTCAATGGCAGAGCGCCTGCCAGGCATTCCCAAAGTCTAGGCTTACTCCTTGGCACTTTAAATCAACAAGAAAAATAAGTAACTCTGAAAGGGGCAAGGAACCTATGGTAGCAGATCAGATCAGTGGCTGTCTGCAGCCGAGAGCCCCCCAATCTGGAATTTGTGGGAAACAATGCAAAATGAAAACACAGGGATCCCTCTACACCCATCACCCCAGCACCCCAGAAGCTGAGGCAGGAGGATCATGAGTTTGAGGCCAGTCGGTCAGGTTCTATTTCAACAAACAACTGGCTGGCAGAGCGCTGAAGCAAGCATGGGGCCCTTATAAGCAAGTTCCCTGGGAGACCAACCTGGGCTTAAGAGAAATTTCTTGTGGTGATAGAAATGTTTTGCATCTTGATGTGCATGTGTCAAAACTTGAAAGAACAAGTTGGGATGTAGCTCAGTGGTTAGACTACTTGTGTGCATGGCGTGCATAAAGCCCTTAGTTCAGTCACCTGCATGAACCAGGCCTGAAGACAAGATGTCCTCTCTTTTCCCTTTCCCTCTCCCTCCCTTTTCTTTCCCCTCCTCTTTTTTTTTTTTTTTTTTTTTTTTTGGAGTCAGAGTCTCATGTCCCCCGGCTGGCACCTCTCCATTAATAATTCTTCATATGCCCTATGTAGAAGACCCTCTATGTGAAAGAGCTCCACAGAACACTCTCTATGTGGACTCTTTACAGAGGAGACCCTCTGTGTGGGAGACCCTCTGTGTGGGAGCCCCTCCGTGGGGGTTTTCCTCCATGTGGGAGACTCTCTGTGAAGAATACCCTGTGTCAGGGAGACCTTGTGTGTGGGAGACCTTGTGTGGGGGAGATCCTGTGTCAGAGAGACCTTGTGTGTGGGAGAGCCTCTGTGTGGGAGACCCTGTGTATGGGAGACCTTCTGTGTGGGAGACCCTATGTGTGGGATACCCTTGTACAAATCCTTCTCCTGCATTTTTCATTATAGGGAGTGGTTGTAAGTAGGTGGTCATGATGGCTCCCCCAAGATCAATGATCTGGGGTTTCATTTAAGGTCTCACACTCTTGGTAGAAAAAAAATCAATAGAAACCCATCTGTGAATCTTGGCAAAGCCACTACTAACAATGTAAGTCACTCAGAGTTCCCTGCCGGCTCTTTCAATGGACCTGCTTCTTTCTTTGCTGTGTGTTTTTCCTTACTTAGCCTTTCTCTGGTTACTCTAAAGCTCAGAGCCACTCAGCTCTTCTCTTTTTCCTCGTTTCTCTGGCTGTGTCTCTCTTACCTGGTGAAGTCTCTGGGTGGGTGGCTCGGGTGCTCCCATGGTCCTGGCTGCTCCACAGCTGCTTGTGAAGTTCAGTGACTAGGCAAGCAGAATGGGAAAGGCAGCGGGGAAACAGACTGCCTCTTGGCTCCCTCCTACCTCAGCCTTCCCCAGAGGACTATCCCACAGGCATCCTTCAGATTGAGACCATCTTGAAGGAGAGAATCAGCACCCATAGACAGCAAATCACCCCCCAGATTTCCAAGAGGCATTTAAAATGAAGAGCCTTGTGGTTGGACTTAACTGAACCGTATGTTTCCCAAGTATGCCATTTAAAAATGTTTTACTGACGGCTGAGGCTATAGCTCAGTTGGTAAGAATAGTTGCCTATTACCTAGTCCCCAAAAGCATAGGTGTGTGTGTATGGGGTGGGTGGGCGGGCTCTTGAGCATGATACTCAGAAGGCAGAGACAAGAAGATCTCTACAAGTTTAAGATCAGGCGAGTCAGGGTTCAAAAGCTAGACAGATTTTGTTTCAAATCAAATCAAATCAAAACAAAACAAAACAAAAACAACAAATAGCAAACTTTTCACTCTTAGCACTGCCTCAAAGTGAGCATTCACTCTGCCTATGAGAGTAGCTGTCTTAAGGGCTTTTCTGTTAGTTTCAAATCCAGGGTTAGACGCTATCAACTGTGCATGCGCAAGGATGCTCCTCTGCCCCCAGAGTGGGCACTCAGGAACCGCTGTCCGTCTTTCCCTCTGCAGCACCTAACCATCTACACTAATCATCCATCCACCTGGCAGCTCACCCAGAACTCCTCATTTGTCTCTGAAGGCACTGGGCACAGACCTCAGGGACCAACTAAGTTTCAGGTCCCAGGACTGTGAGTTTCAGGGAGACAATATTCACAGAACCACTGTGGGGTCGGGCAGCACTCTCATGTCACGTGTAACGCTCCCGAGGGAAAATGTAAGAGACAAAGAGCTTCGGGGGCACCTCCTGTCGGCAGATGGAACCGGGTGAGGGGTTCAGAAGTGGCTCGGAGCTGTTTTCCCTTAGGGCACTGCAGAGAAGAGAAGAGATGTAGGTCTGCCTTGGCCTTTCCTGGTCTCCTTTTCTTTTCTCTGTTTCCCAGGCTCCTCTGCCTTGAAGAGATGCCTACTGCCTGTGCAGGCAAAGCTTGAAGGGCAGCTACAAACAAATGAAACACTGGAAACCAACCTTGGTTTCACCTGAACAAATCCCTCTCACTGTGACCCGACACCTGCCCAACTGTCAGCTTCCCCCATCCCTAATTGGTCTTCACAGAACCCGGCCATCTGCCACCATCTGCCCTGGACCACCTCACACCTGCCCCTCCAGATGTTCACCTTCTCTTCCAAAGCTTCTGGTCCTCAGGCCCTCCTCCCACTCCTCTAATCTTCCCTGACCTCCAGAGTTCTGGGGCGTGAAGCACAGAGTTAGAGGCAGCTGGGTCCTGGAGAAAAGATGATGACCACCACAGACTCCTCTTCGAAGTGATCAGCAGATCTCTGGATGTGTTATCGAGAAAGCTCCTAGAGGCCCCTCCCCAAGGTATCATCTCATCTTCTCCATGTGAACCTCCAGGCAAGTGGGGCTCTTTCCCCCCACCCCACTCCCGTTTTCCACTAAGCCTCCTGTGATTAAGCACACAAGATTTCTCCCGTTCTCCACACGTTGTATCAGATGGCAAGAAAGCTTTAGTTAGACTGGACAGATGTGGTCACATTTGGACTCTTTATTTCACAAAGCGGGGCCATTTGGATGTTCCTGAACCCTCATTTTTACAACAATTTAAATAATAGTAATAATAATAATGTTGTTATTAATTCTTTGAGAATTTCATACAATCTTAAAAGCATATTCACTCCCCTCCCCCATCTCTTCCCAGATCCAACATCATCATCTTCCTGCCCACCTAACTTCGTGTCTTCCTTTTTTGAAAACCCTGTTTGTGCTGCCCGAATGCTACCCTGGGTGTGGTTGGCCTATCAAGGGGTCACAACCTCAAAGAAAACTAGCTCGCCCTCTCCCAACAGCCATCAGCTGTCAAAGGCTCCCCAGCTAGGGGCCGGACTTCCTGCCCACCTCCCCTCTCCATGCCGGGATTTTGTCTGGCTTGGTCTTGGGCAGGTCTTCCAGAGGTTAACATAACACTGAGTTCTTACGTAGAACTACCCTGTCAGTGCTACAAAACAGTTTTGATGTAGCCATCCACGGCCTCTGGCTCTTACAGTCTTTCTGTCTCCTCTTCTGAGAGGATCCTTGAACCTTGGGGAGAGAAGACAACACATTTTGGTTTTGTTTTTTCTTTTCTTTCTTTCTTTTTTTTTTTTTTAAGATTTATTTATTTTATGTATATGTGTGCACTATAGCTGTCTTCAGACACACCAGAAGAGGGCATCAGATCCCATTACAGATGGTTGTGAGCCACCATGTGGTTGCTGGGGATTGAACTCAGGACCTCTGGAAGAGCAGTCAATGCTCTTAGCTGCTAGAGCCATCTCTCCAGCCCATTTGTTTGTTTGTTTTCAGTGGCTCATGATCGCCTGTATTGATGGAGTTCAGAATGACACTTTGATAGTTGTTAACGAGGTTAATGATCAGATCAGGGTGAGCCTCCTGTCCAAGATGCTATCTCGGAAGGCCTCAGGCAGCTTCCCCGACCTTCCAGCCAGCTTGGTCCCTCTTCCATTTCCCACTGCATTCCACACCCCTGCCTCTGACCTCAGCCCCATCTTTAATCATCTCAAACACCTGGGATGATAAGTGCTAGGGACAAGTTCTGGGGGTAATATACTCTCACTGGGGCGGCCACTAGAAAATTTAAATACGGCTGGCTGCCTGAAAGAGGCTTTATATGGGAGGGGAGATGGCTCAGTGGGTAAAAGTGTTCAAACCTGATGACCCGAGTTCAGATCACTGAAACCCACACTACAAAACAGAAACACACACAGATGCAGCACTACAACGCTGTAGTTCTAGTGCTGTTACAATGAGATGGGGGGTTGGGGGGGGGGGAGACAGGAGAATCACCTGGAAGCCTACTCACTGGCCAGCTAGCCTAGAGGATATACATATACTTAAATACTAAAGAGGCAGAAACAAGAGACACCTGACCTAAACCAAGGTGGATGGCAAGAACCAACTCCCAAAAGTTGTTCTCTGACTTCTTATGTGCTGTGGTCTCTCTCTCTCTCTCTCTCTCTCTCTCTCTCTCTCTCTCTCTCTCTCTCTCTCTNCTCTCTCTCTCTCTCTCTCTCTCTCTCTCTCTCTCTCTTTCTCTCTCTCACACACACACACACACACACACACACACACGTGATTTATGCCCTTTAACCCACTCCCATTACTGTCTACAGGACCTCCCTCCAGATGTCACCTGAAAACCCTGTCCATTAGAAATTGCAGAGCAATTTTATTTTCTTGGCAACTGTTCCAACTGGTTAAAAGAGGCCAGGTTTTAGGGAGCCAAGGTGGCTCACTGTGTGACCTGGTCTGTCTTCAAGATGTCCCCGTCAGATTCAGGCAGGAGTGTGCTGAAGTAGTGCACACGTGTGTCTAGACGTGTGTCCTGTAGGCTCCCTAACCGCCATCACAATCATAAAAACCAGGACTCAGGATGGTCAGACCCTGTGCGAAGTGGCTAAAGTTTAGTCTTCATGTCACCATAGGTGTTAGGGTCAGAGCCCGGATCCTTACAGCCCTAACATGCTAGGCTCAGCTACCAGTCTTCAACAGGTCAATTAAACAAAGACTAGTGAAAAGCAGAGAGAGGAGATTTATTCATTATGACCATAATGGAAAGAAGAACAATGAGATCTAGTGATTGTCCACTAGATTGCACCATCACCACCATCGACACCACCACTGCCACCACCACTACCACCACCACCACCACCATTACTACCATACCTCTCCTTGGCAGGCCATATTCCCAGGGACCCCATAAGATGCATAACTAAGCAGTCTTAGTCAAGGTAGGGTCCAGCCTTTCACCATCTCCTTGCACAGGAGACAGCCCTTGGCCCCCTTCAGCTGGCACTAGTCTTTTCCTTTCCCCAACATGAAAGTTCTGGGGAATTCTATTATTGGGGTCTATTGGCCCAGTGAAATATCTTCATTTCTATCAGGACTGTTACATTATGGGCCAGGCCATGTTCTAAGTATCTGGTGGGGGGTGTGTGGGGGGGTGAGGGTGGGAGTGGGGGGAGTTCCCACGGTGTTTTACAGATAGCAGACCTGAAAGACAGAAACACTAAGTTGTCCCCCCCACACACACAAACGTCTGAGGAAGCTGGCTTGGGAGGCCCTGATGCACCCATTGGAGTATTCCTATCCTGGCCCTTGCTTGCTCCAGGTGTGGTCTCCCCTATTCTTGATCTGAGCAGGATCAGTGTCTATGAAGGCAGAGCATGGGGCTCTGTGTTGCTTTAATCCCAGCAGCCTGTCTGCTACCCAAATAAGACCCATGTCCTGGGAAGGTAGTGGGGGAGCCCTGATGGTGCTACAGCTCTTGGTCCCTCGCTCCCTGCTGCTGCACTCCACTTACCTCTGCGAAAGGGCAATAGGCTCCATCCATTCAGCTCCTAAGATTGGACTCCCTAGCAACAAAGGCCAACCGCTCAACCCTGCTGGCAGATGGGGCCTCTTCACTGAGAAATGAAGAAGGCCATCTCTCTAGGGCAGTTTGAGCATGACCTCACTGTGCCGATCATTTTACAAACACTGTCTAATTCCTCAAACGACAAAGGGCGGCTCGCTGCGATCACGCTGTCGTGACAGATGTGCAAACGAGTTTTCAGAGCCGTTAATCAATTTGTCGTAGACCACACAGTTAGTGGCGGATCCAGAGGAGAAGTTCAAGTTTATCTTTCTACAAAGCCCTAAGTATCTGTTTGACTATTTGACTATGTCCTTGGGGGGGGGGGGTTGTGTTCCCCTGCCCACTGTGAGACATCACTAGAGAGAAACTTCTGCTTCTGGACTGATGGCTTAGCCGGATCAGGGCCTGTTCTGAAACAGTCCATTGAAAGAACAAGCATCTCCCTCCATCCATATAACCTACTGATGCTCCTGCCAGGACTTAGTACAGGTACTCAGGACCTTAGGACCTATTTACACTAGGAAACAGAGGCACATCTCCATTGTTATGGTAGGATGGAATAAGGCAACCATTGGCCATCAGTCCTAATCAGAATGTCCTGGTCCTCAGCCTCCCAACTGGTCTGGCCTCCCAAACGGTCTGGCTGACCGTTGGGACATTGGAACCCAAAAGCTCCACAGACTGAGCCATACCACTTGACAGGACATTACCAGAGTCCTTAGGGTCACATCCTGGGCCCCAAAGCCCTAGCAAGCTAGGCTCGGCCACCTGCCCCCAACATGCCAATGAAACAAACATGTAATAATGAAAAAGAGCTTTCTTTAATGTGGCCACAGTAGAAAGAGAAACAAAAAGGAGGCAACAGGACCCTCCAATCTGCAGTTGGAGGTCCTGACACAAGCTTTGGGTTTAAATAGACAACAAGGGGTCACACCCATCACTGACCTATCATTGTCCTGGCTCTGGTCTGTCCAGAAAGGTGGTCTGAGAACTTACCAGAACTGAGTGAAGTTTCTTCCTGTGAGGCGAGTTCTTCCCCTTCCCCTTCCCCTTCCCCTTCCCCTTCCTCTTCCCACAACATGGGGTTCCTGGAGTCACGTTCCTTCTTCAAGGGCCTTGCTTCAACAGTCTGATAGCAGAAAGGAGGGACACCAGTGTCTGTCTTTAGAATCTCTCTACTCCTGTCAGGAAGGTCACACCAGGACCTGGGACTGTGACCTCCTTCCCTAAGATCTAGTCTCAAAGCAAAGCCCCAGCACCCCAGTGCACCCCCTGTCCTTACTTCCCTCTGCACCCCTCTGTTGGAACTCTTCCCAACCCTCAACTAATTCACAGTTTATAGCAAATGGCAAGAATGGGTGTGGTGGCCCATATCTTTGATCCCAGCTCTTAGGAGACAGAGGCAGGTCGAACTCTGTGAATTCACTATTACCCTGGTCTACATAAGTCCCAGGTCAGCTCCGGCTACCTACTGAGACCCTGGCACAGAAAACAAAGTCTGGTTTGCTTGCTGTTTAGAGTCCTCCAGCCCTAGACTATAGGAAGTGTAAGAGTGGGAGGTGGGGTGGGGAAGGATGGGGGGATGGTGTGCTTTCAGAATTGCTGTGGGCTAGGACAAAAGACCTGATACACAGTAGTTACTCCATAAATGCTGGAAAGATGCCTGCGGACTGGACAGAAGGAAGATGTAGAAGGCTTATGACCCTTTAATATCCCATGGAAGTTTGGCTTTCGAGCTGTGCTGTGCCTGGGAACGGAGGCACACAAGCAGCCGTCTTCACTGTAGAAATACGAACTGGAAAGCTGTTGTCCCACTGAGGTTTCTTTGGGAAGGAAGCACAGTAAGACACAGCCACCTCCAGGAATGTGAGGGCCTCTTTCTGCAGGGCCCCTGACTCACCTTCCAGACAGAGGACTGACGTTGCTCTTAGCCAAGGTGTTCATCATTCCCAGCCGTGACTCCCCTGGCCTGGGATGCCTGGGATGACTCAAGGCACACTCCATCCAGTCCTCCTGCAGTGGCCTGTGGCCATGCCAGCTCGGCCCCAAAGCCCAGATGCTGCAGCCGTCAAGGGCTGAGTTTACTGTCTCCGTGAATGTCTAAGTCCTGACTCTGCTCTCAGTCATTGGGGGACTTTTTCCTCCTTCACCGAAGATGGATAATTTGTCACTTATTTCTAATTGCTTCGTTTGTTTGCTTTGAGAAGAAGTCTGGAAGTGCTGCCCAGGCTTGCATCAAATTCCTCAGTCAATTCTCCAGCCTCAGTCTCCCAGGCAGGTTGAAGTAGGTGTGTACCACTGTATCCAGTCCCTCCCCCTCTCTTTCTGAGAGGGTCTCATGTATCCCAGGATGACTCCACCTTGCTATGTAACCAAAGGGAACCTTGGATTTCTGTCTCTACATTCCAACTGCTGGGATCATTGGTCTTTACCACCACATCCGGTTTATATCTGGTTTATATCTGGTTTATCTAGTGCTGGGTATCAAACCCTAGACTTCATGAATGCTAAACAAGCACTCTTGCCCCTTTCTTGAAGGAAGCAACTAGAGCTCAGAGAGACCAGACCCAGGACGGCTAATCATGTGTGCTTCTCTCTCTCTCTCTCTCTCTCTCTCTCTCTCTCTCTCTCTCTCTCTCTCTGATTCTGAGAGCCAAGCAGGCCAACCTGTCACTATGAGACAGCCCGAACCTTCCTGAGTGTCACTGGTCAGGAACTCTTGAGAAAACTTTGGGAAGAGGTCAGAAAGACCAGGATGAGGGAATATCTGCTTGCTCCGCACTTAAGATGGCTTGCTGTGGCTGTGTGCAGAAGGCTCTGCCTGGTTAACGCCAGTCTGTGGGATCCAGCTGAAGTGGTTGATGCTGCCCAGAGTAGGCAGGGATGTGCCCATAGGTCTTGGGTCAGAGAGAATCTACTATTCTTCATATTCCAGGATGGCATTCTCCTTATTCTGTCCTATTTTAATCAAATGTGCCTCTAGAAACTCATAGCCCCCTCTCCTGAGGGATGCCTACCCGACAAGGTCATGTGGCCCATCAGGGTGGGCAGCCAGCTTCAGGCTAGCATGAATAGCCTGTGAGTTTCCCTGCATGTTCCTATACCCATCCTCAGCTCACAGTCTCATTTATCAAAGTACAGACCTCAGAACATCCCACAGGGCTGACTAGGTCCTTGGAAAATAACCAGGGGGATGCTAATGCAGGACAGCCTCTCATTTACAATGGGGAAAACTAAGATCTGGTCTATATGGGCAGCGAAAGAGCAAGCGAAACCGAGAAACGGGACTTGTAATCTCAAGACGGGAGATCTCCCTATGAGCTATCTGAGTGGCCTTGAGTGACGCCATTCAACTTCGCTCAGTGGACAGTTATGACACGTGTTATTTGACTTGTCCTGGGGAAATATGAAAAAACATGTTTGAACCATGACAGATTAAGGAAAACTATTTCACCCGTAGTCTAACTTAGTACACTAAGAGTGTATTGGGGTTCCTTGGAGAAGTGTGGGTGAGGGGTTTCTTACGGGAGTACAAATGACTCAGATGCATCTGTGAAAAGCTCTCCCCAGCACGGTGATGACATGGGAAGTCTGCATGCCTAGAGCTTTCTGCACGGCTTGCAAGGCAGCCCTGCCAAGCCGGGAATCTCCCCTCCTCCCCAGCAGTTTTTCCTGCGTACGTAACCTTGGGGTGAGAACCCCTGGCTCTCCTAAGTTTCTTTAGGTCCTGGTTCTTGCGAGCCTTGCTCTTTCCCCCAAGAGGGGATGTTTCCACTGGCAGGAAGCAGCTACGTGCACCAGAGTAGGGTAAGATGGGATTTGGGAGGGAAAGGAGGAGAGAGTGGAGGAGGTTTTGCCATGGTGGGACGGATGGCTGTGTAGATGAGAGAAGCTCCCCTGAAACTCTACACAGGAGCTGATTGGCACATTCCCAACCTTCAACCCTTAACAGATGAGGCAAACAACTCGGGCTCAACAAAGCAGCTGGACTTCTTAACTCCTCTCTATGACCTGTCATTTCTCTCATAATCATCTGCATATCACCCATGTGCCTACTTACCACCTATCCAGCCATCCACCATCTGTCCGTCCTCTGTCGATGGCTTGTGTTAACGTCCCTCCAGGTGGCTCTGCTCTCTCCTTCCCTCTGTCCCTCTCTTCCAGTCACACAACTTCACAGGACTGGATTTAGAACTGAGAACACTCCTTTGGTTTTCTTACTTTTAAAGTCGCCATGTTTCCTTTCAAGCCCCCTTCTTTGTCATGTGGTTTCCTTTTCTGAAACTCTTCACTGTGGGCAGTCCTGGGGGGGGGGGCGTGTATCTTCAGCAAGAACCCTGGTGTCTAAGGGCCTGTCTCCAGCCCCCTGAAAGGTATGAAAGACTATGCCTGTGGTGGTTTGAATAGGTTTGGTCCCTATAGACTCATCTACAGGAATGCTTAGCCCATAGTAGGTGGCACTATTCAGAGGTGTGGCCTTGTTAGAGTAGGTGTGGCCTTGTTGGAGGAAGTGTATCACTGTTGGGGTGGGCTTTGAGCTCTCTTATATGCTCAAGTGATGCCCGGTGTGGCACACAGTCTCCTTTTGCTGCCTTTGGATCAAGATGTAGAACTCTCGACTCCTCCAGCACCATGTCTGCCTATATACTGCCATGCTTCTCACTGACTTCATGATAACAGACTAAACCTCCAGCCCCAGTTAACTATTTTCCTTTATAAGAGTTGTCATGGTTATGTTGTCTCTTCACAGCAATAAGACCCTAAGACAGCGCCCATGAGGGTAAGGCATCTTCTTTACTTGCCTCACTGCAGGGTGAACTCTCAGATGTCATCCCACGAAGCCCCAGCTCTCCTCATCTACACTACCTTGATAAACTTTGGTGTTCCCTGCAGGCACAGGATTCAGTTGCCTGGCTTATGCTCTAAAGGTCCACGGTGCTGAGCTGATGGCCTCACTGTGGCTGCAATCTGTCACTTACCACCCTACTAGAGACCAGGTATTTCTCTAGGCTTGATGTGTGGATAGCCCTGACAACCTTTATGGAGGCAAACCCCCAGATCTGCAAGCAGGTCTCATATTCAACACACAGAGACAGATGTGAACACACACACATATACACACATACAGCTGATGACAGATGTGAACACACACACACAGCTGACACATAGCCAACTGTGTTCCAGAGAAAAAGAGCTTTTCATTTATTGCTGTTGTTGTTGTTAACATTTTATGTATGTGCTGTGGGAGAGAGGTGCAGCAGGCATGCTGTGGCTCACATGTGGAGATCAGGGGACAGCTTGGTGGTGTCAGTTCTGTCCTTCCACCTTCACATGGGCTCTAGTGACAGAACTCAGGCCATCAGGTTTGTGCAGCAAGTGCAAATGCCTTTGCCTGATGAGCTGTGGCTGGGCTGGGGGTTGATGGGACTAGATGTGTAGACTCCGCAGGATGGATCTCAGCCCAAAATGGTACTTCGGTCTGGTCCCCAGAGGAAAGGACAGGTCAGAGCTGCAAAAGCTTGGGAGAGAGGAGAAACATTGGCTGGTCTGTATAGGTGGGGCCCTGCATTGGCTAGCTTAGAGATGGGGAGCAGAGCAAGCTGGGAAGGGACTTTAAAAGAAGAGGGAGAGCCAGCAGAGGGAGGTGGCAGGGACATGTGTGTGTGTGTGTGCACATGCGCGTGTGCCTGTGCATGTGTGTCTGTGTCTCTGTTAATCAGTACAGGGGAAGAAGCCACGGCTGGAAAAGACAACCTATATGAAGGAAGAAATGGATCTTTAGGTGGAGTCAAGGGGGTAGACATTTTCTTGTCAGAAGTGAAGGACACAGCCTCTTAGCAAACACCCCTGTCTCTGGCCTCTCTGTTCCATTTTCTGCGGAACTCCTTCTGCAGCTAAGGAAGTTTAGCAACGACATTGAGAATGGAATTCACTGGTCTACCACATGCTCCGTCACTTGGAAGCATCCGGCCGATGAGCTCTGGAAAGGTCTGCTGGGAACTCGGTTATGGCTCTGAAAGGCAGACAACACCCAGAAGGGCAGACTATGCAGTACAAGCTGTAGCATAGGCTTTGACTCAGCAAATGATATGATATAGCAAATCTGTAGCCAGGAATCCCATAGCCCTCAGCCTGGGTCTGGGAATGGAAAGCAGGAAGCAAGAATGACTCTCTCTTTCCCACACCAACTTAGCTTGTGTTGGCTTGGAGGCCTTAGTCCCCAGGAGAGGGACTATCCCAGTTTCATCAGACTGAAACATCAGACCTCCATCTGGCCATTTGTGAATCTTTGTGCTACTGAGACAGCAAGCACAATATAGATAAGGCTTGCTCCATAGGCAGGATGACTGGACCTGCCAACCAAGGGAAAGTCGGGGCCTTGCTATGCAGCGGTAGCAAGGAGCACCATGTTTTGTCCACAGTGAAAATATAAACAGGAAAAAGTAAGAGCTCCTGGGATGAGCTGACCCAGGACAAAGGTTGAGTCAGCTTGCCAGGTCAGGAGAGCTGCTGTCTGAGAACACTGCATGAGTAAGTGGGGGAAGAAGCAACAAATAGGTTCTGCTTACAGAACTCTTTCAGAACCTCATGCCCAGCCATGCCTGTGAAGACCAGAACAATAGCACCGTGTGTGTGCGTGTGTGTGTGTGTGTGTGTGTATGTGCACGCGTGTGTCTGTATCTGTCTGTGTGTATACATATGTGTGTATTGTGTGTCTGTGTGTGTGCATGTGTGTGTATGTGTCTTAGAGTTTCACTGCTGTGAACAGACACCATGACCAAGGTAACTCTTATAAAGGAAAACATTTAATTGGGGCTGGCTTACAGGTTCAGAGGTTCAGTCCATTATCATCAAGGTGGGAACATGGAAACTTCCAGGCAGGCACGGTGCAGGGGGAACTGAGAGTTCTACATCTTCATCTGAAGGCTGCTAGCAGAAGACTGACTTCCAGGCAGTTAGAGCAAGGTTCTTAAAACCTGTACCCACAGTGACACACCTACTCCAGCAAGGCCACACCTACTCCAGCAGGGCCATATCTTCTAATAGTGCCACTCCCTGGGCTGAGCATATACAAACTATCACAGTATGTATACGTAAGTACCGTGTGTGTGTGTGTGTGTGTGTGTGTGTGTGTGTGTGTGTGTGTGCGCGCACGTGTGTATCTGTATGTATGTACTCTTCTTCCCACTTCATTTTATGTAAGTTACCTATGAAATTTGTATTGTTTTTAGGTTATTAAATAATTACATGGGACTATGACTAAATTAGAGAAATAATTATTATCACCTATGGGTAGTTGCAGTGACTATGGCCAGGAATATATATATATAAACCAATCAGAATAACATCAGATATCTCAGCAGAAATCCTGAAGAAATCCGAGAAATTACAGATTGTCTATCAAGCCCTCAAAGAACATAACTGTCAGTCTAGTCTACTATATTTACCAACATTCTCCTTCCAGATCAAATTAGAAATAAAGAACTTCTAAGACTGGCTGGCATGCTCTAAAGATATTGGAGCATTAAGCCAGCCTTGAGGAAGACACTTAAGGGAAATCTGTGCCCAGAAGAGAAAGATAAACCCAAGCACAAGAGCAAAGGAAGAAATGAATTTCACTACAAGAGTAGCCAAGCCAATGAAAATCAGAAAATCATCAAACATTAAACTAGATGACAGCAGAGGGGACGGCACACACTTTTAATCAGCATTCCAGAGGTAGAGGCAGGCGGATTTCTGAGTTCGAGGCCAGCCTTGTCTACAGAGTGAGTTCCAGGACAGCCAGGGCTACACAGAGAAACATTGTCTCAGAAAGAAAGAAAGAAAGAGAGAGAGAGAGAGAGAGAGAGAGAGAGAGAGAAAGAGAGAGAGAAAGGAAGGAAGGGAGTGGGAGAGAGAGAGAGGAAGGAAGGAAGGAAGGAAGGAAGGAAGGAAGGAAGAAAGAAAGAAAGAAAGAAAGAAAGAAAGAAAGAAAGAAAGAAAGAA
>NC_034599.1:95900430-95920001 GCF_900095145.1 Mus pahari
AAGAAAGAAAGAAAGAAAGAAAGAAAGAAAGAAAGAAAGAAAGAAAAGAAAAAAGACTTACTGACCAAAATTTGCCCATACCTTTCAGTTAAACCCCTGAATGTAAATGGTATTTGCCCATACCTTTCCATTAAATCCCTGAATGTGAATGGTCTTACTTTTCCGTTTAACAGACAGAGACTTGGTGGTTACATTAAAAAGATACTAAGTGTTTGCTACCTGCAAAATGTCTACCTCATTCAGTGGCAAAGATACACACAGACTGAAAGTCAAAGGGTGGAAATTAATATTCCAAGCGAGTGTAATCACAAGGCAGGAAGGGACAGCTATGCTCAGATATGACAAAGCCGAAGAAATTAAGCCAAAACCAGTCGGAAGAGACAAAGAAGGTCACCATAAACTAATAAACAGAACAACAGCCCATCCAGAAGATGAAGTGGCTGTAAAAATGCACACACTGAGTGTAAAAAACAAACACTATGAAATATAAAGGGACATCTATGTCCCAATACTGGCTAATAATGGGTGACTTCAGTACGGCACCAACACCAATACATAGAGTACCCGATCCCTCTCCCCAGAAACATAGACACTTCAGAGTAGCATTAAGCGATCCTACAGACCAAATGGACTTAATGGATGACTATCTACAGAACACGTAGATCTTCTGTTCAACAACTGCACATTCTTCTCAATAGCTCATGGAATTCTAAAGCAGATTCTATTTTAAGGCACAGTGTAAGACTTAAACAACTACTGAGGATGAACTCACACAGTATGTCTTATTAGATCACCGTAAGTCACTAGAAATCAAAGCCACAGAAACCAGCCAAGCACGTGGGGACTGAACAATGGGCGATACGCCTTGTGAACGCAGAAGGGAAATTAATGAAAACAGAATTGCAGCCTATCAGAAGCAGTGGGTTAAACAAAGCCATTCTTAAGGAAGCTTTAACTATGAGCTGCTTATATTGAGAGAGAGAGAGAGAGAGAGAGAGAGAGGAGAGAGAGAGAGAGAGAGATCTGGGTGTGATGATTCATGTCTGTAACCTGTAACCCTGGCACTCAAGAAGCTGAAGCCTAAAGACGGAGGACCCAAAGCTCAAGGATAGTTTGAGCTGTATAATCTTCATCAGCTACTCATCCTCCAAGGACTTACTATTCAGAATATTAATAACTAGATAAAAATAAAAGAACTAAACCTGAACAACAAAAGAACAAGTAACCCAAGCGACATGTATAAAAATGAACTGAGCACTTACCAAAGGAAACAAAGATGGCCAAGAAACACGTGGGAAAATCTGTGTGTTTAATCGCCAGGGAAATGCAAATCAAAACTGTGTTTGTCAGAATGGCTGCTATCAAAGGTGCAGGATGCTGATAGGACACAGAGGTGAAGTAGCTTGTATATGGGCTGGAGAGATGGCTCAGCAGTTAAAAGCACTGACTGTTCTTCCAGAGGTCATGAGTTCAATACCCAGCCACCACATGGTGGCTCCCAACCATCTGTAATGGGATCTGATGCTCTCTTCTGGTGTGTCTGAAGATAGCGACAGTGTACTCATATACATAAAATAAATAAAATATTAAAAAGAACACTTAAAAAAATAAAGCTGCTGGTTGAAAAGTGAATTAGTTCATTCACTATGGGAACCAGAATAGGGTTCCTCAAAGATAGATAGATAGATAGAAAGAAAGAAAGAAAGAAAGAAAGAAAGAAAGAAAGAAAGAAAGAAAGAGACGAAAGAATTGCTACATAGTCCAGCTAAGCTGTCACTGGGGTGATCCAAGTCAGATCCTTTATTTTAGAGGTTTCTGAATATTTATACTTATCGTAACACTATTCATGTTAGCCTGAGTGCCTGAACAAAGAAATTGTGACATATTATTATGGGATATTATTTAAACATAAAGATCATTAAGGGTGAGACTCAAGACTGGGATAAAGTTATCTGTGCTCTTACATTTTTTTAAAAAGGGTTGAAGTTTACAGTTGGGTTTGGGTCGAGTCAAAATGTCTCCACATCAAAACATCTGTAAGCCAAACAGCTGCTCCCAGTGCCGTCAAAATGGCTGCAGGAAAATTCCACAGACTTCCCCGGTAGGAGCCCCTCGCACAAACTCTTATTTCTGTACTCTGCCAACTTGAGGTCAGTGTGGCTTAAAAAAAGGGTGGTGCTGGAGTCAGCCAGCCCAGGCCTCCCAGGCCAGCGCTAAGTAAACAGGAGTCCTGGGGGCGACCATTGCTCCATGGGGGCCCTGAGGTGGGATTTTCCAAAGAAATGAAAAGCTGCCTTGTGTGAAGAGTGAGTGCAGGCCCCGGCATCTGCTTTCCATGACCTCATCCGGGTTGACTTCCTTGCCATTTCATCTCTCTAGAGCCACGAGAAGGCAGAGTGGAACCGGTGAACAACAGCCTTCACCACAGAAGGTCAGGGAAGGAGGGATAGGTGACTAACTTCAACCTCTCAGTAGGCAGCTGGGGTCTCCAGAAGGAGACTCTCAGGCAAAGCCTAAGAAGGGGTTGGGGGGAGCCCAGGTGTGTGAAGGTGTCAAGTGTTCCTATTGTTTTTCTCAGGAGGAACTCTGATGGAACTTATACTCTGTAATTTGCACACTTCCTGGGGGAACCACAGATAGCCATCACTTTATAATTACCTGCCTCCACTCTTCCGCTTGGCAGCTAGCTTCCTCCAGTTCTATTCTTATGATCCTTCCCAACCTTGGGAAACAAGACAAGATGCTTTAAATGGCCTCCTGATGAGCCCTTTTCCCTTCCAAGGACCTTTTCCTACCCTGAGCTGTCTTTTGAACATCTACTTTAGCTCCTCCACACATGAGATCATTCTTCTAAGTGAAGAAAGGAAGGGAGCAGAGTTATTTTCCAGTCAAGAATAGACCTGAATGTCATCTCCTGACCCAGAGGAGCCAGCCTGGAGGAAGAGTTTAAGGAACGCAGCATCATCAGCTGGCAGGAGGGACCATACCTTCCCTGGAGCTAGTGTACCAGATGGAGAAACAAGGTTTGACTTGGTGCTGCAGCTGTGCCACCAGAGGTGGTAAGGTGGCACCTTACAGAGCATCAAACAACCTTGAAGAAGACGGTGAAGCAGCTTCTCTGCAAACATCTCTTGGTCCTTAAGATCATAAAGGGTGACAAAGCTTTCATACCAGGCAAAGGAGGGTTAAAAACATTTGTTAAATTATATTTATTTATGTATTTTTATTGTGGGTGGATGGATGTCTACACATGCATGTGGGCATCGGGTGACAACTTGTAGTAGTTGATTCTCTTCTTCTTCCATGTAGGTCCCCGACATCAAATGCAGGTTGTCGCTCTTGAAAGAAAACCCCTTTTATCAACTGAGCCGTCTCACCAGCGCATTAAAATCTTTTTCTACTTTCTAGTTATCTCGTGTATAATTCATTTTCTGTTTATGGTGAAAATGGGGTTTTTGTTTATCTGTTCATTGTTCTGTTAGTTTTATGTTTTCTTTCTTAAATTGGATGTGAAGGAGGAGGAAGAGGAGGAGGAGAGAGAAAGAAAATAGGAAAGAGAGAAGGTAGGAAAGAAAGAAAAAGAAAGAGAGAAAGGGGGAAGGGAGGGAGGGAGGGAGGAAAGGAAGGAAGGAAGGAAGGCAGGAAGGCAAAACTAAGCATTGAAGGCAAAAGTAGTTTTTAAGGAAACCCATCTGCCTAACATTTCGAGGTATGTAGAAAGACTGGGAGCAAGGAACCCTGAGATACCCGCAGAGGCTGCTGGGTAGAAGATGAGAGAGTTAAGCGTGTACTTGGTAAATGACTGCCAACAAGCTGCTTTGTAATCCATCCGGATATAAGCTGGAGCAGACCACACTCATATGGTCATTTCTGCTCCTGTTTGAGAAATGGGTGACGGACTTATTCCCTTTTTAAAGCGATCACATATATACATGGGCTCTAGCATTGTTTACCCTACAAAAATGGTATCAGGTTCTGACCCTGCTATCCTGAATTTTGCTTTATTCATTCCAAAATACTTCTGAGAAGCCCAACACTTGTTTCTGACAAAACACAGCACAATTAATATGAATACATGCTGTGCGCCTAGATGGGGCAGATCTACTGCTACACTACCATCTTCTCCATCTATGAGATCCCTTAGAACTTGTGGTTTCTAAGTCCACTACTATTCCTTCTCTTGTTTAGCATTCGTTTGCTTTTATGCATTCGTGTGTACATGACATGTGTGAAGGCATGTGCTGAGCCACCCCTGTGGAGAACAGAGTACAACTGGATCCAGCTCTTACTTGGTTCTGGGAATTGAACTTACCTTGCCAGACTTTTGGCTTTGGCTTTAGATTCCTCCTTCTCCTCTTCCTCCTCCTCCTCCTCCTCCTCTTCCTCCTCATTTATGTATTCATTCATTCATTCATTCACTCGTTGAGGACAGAGTCTCATTGTCAGGCTGGCCTCCAACTTGCTATGTTGTTGAGAATGACTTTGAAATCTTTTTTATATTTTAATTAAAAAATTGTTTTTATTGTATGTGTGTATGTGTGTTCTGCTGTGCATGTATGTCTGTGTGTCCCTTGCATACCTGGTTCTCAGAGAGGCCAGAAGAGAATGTTGAATCCCCTGGAACTGGATTACAGACTTTTGTGAGCTACCTTGTGGGTCCTGGGACTCCAGAACCTTTGAAAGAGTAGCCAGTGCTCTAGACTGCTGAGCCATCTCTCCAGCCCCAGACCTTGACCCCTTAATGTCCCTCTCAAGTGCTGGGATTACAGGCCTGAGCCACTGTTGCAGTAAATCTCCAACCCAAATATGCCCTGGCAACGAAAACACAACACAATATGAATATATGCTGTGCACCTAGATTGGGCAGATCTACCACTACACTACAATCTACCACATCTATGAGACCCCTTAGAACTTGCAGTTTCTCCAGGCCATGTGCTTCTGCTCCACTTTTCTTCCTCTTCCTCCTCCTCTGCATCCTCTCCCTCTTCCATTTTCTCCTTCTTCTCTCTCCCCACCTTCCACTCCACCTCCTCTTTATCTGCCCAATCATCAGCTCTCCTTCATTTTACAAATTAAGGTGGGAAACAGGTTTATAGAAGATCACCTGAGTGCTGACTCATTACTTGTTCACAACCACTCACAGGAGAATGGAATTAACATCAAATATAATTAGCACCAAGGCTATCCACAACATTTCCCCCTTTCTGTCCAATTAGAAGACTATTTTATCTCGGATATAATTGAACATAACTATTACTATTTTGTAATTTTTAAAGTACAAGAGACCTAATGCCCAGTCCATCATCTTTGTTAATTAAATAGAACCCCTGTCATCTGTCCTTACTTAAAAGACTATAGTTCTGCACCTGGCTATGTCTTGGCTTTAGATTGAATGCCATCTGAAAACCATCCTCNCAAATCTGTTCCTCTCAAAGTGAAAAGCCTGGGTTGGCTAGGAGACTGTGTAGTTTTTCAACCCCATCAGAAATCCAAAAATGACTGATATTAACTGAAAATATATAGGAAGCCTAACACAGCTTCCAAAACGTAGCCAATCCACAGAGACTGCTGATGACCTGGACAGTCCCTTCCTTCAACAGGTTGGAGCATCGGTCTTCAGCCTACTGGCCAGGGTCATCTGACAGACTTAGAGAAACAGGAATATTAAGGACTAGCCTACTGTCTCAGCAGAATCCAGCTGTCCTAACCTGTAATTGTGTCCTTCCTTTGGACAGTATTATGTCTGTAGATGAAATGAGGCAATTCTTGCCTAGTGGCTGTTTCCCCACAACTGGAGTAACTCAAAGATGCTCAGTTTCTTCTCTGAATCCAAGACAGGGAAAGCTGTCAGGAGCAGACTGGTCTCAACAACAAGTGAATAAATAACATTAAACGGCACATTCTGTGGACTTCTGATGTTTTTAAAAACCAACTATCTATGTGAAGTAATCTGGACTGTTCTCTATTACCTACTCTCAGCCATTTCTAATTAATATAACTGAAACCCCCCCTAACAATAAACTCAGAGCTATGAATTTACTATTTGGCCCTTAACTCACAGGCTTAAACACCTCAGATCTGTTTATAGTAACAGCAATAGAAGGACTGGGTCCAAGNCCTGTACTTCAAAATTTTTAGTATCAAAGACAACCTATAATAATCACCCCCAGCCCCAAAGCTTAGGGAACAATGACTCTTCATAACTTCTTCAAGCTGAATATGGGCTCAGAGATATTTTTGAAGGGAGAGGGAAGGGTAGGAAAATGGGGGAGTTGTCTAGCCTTAAGAAGGCCACACCAATGATTGTGTTAGTCTCTGATGTCTGAGTCCTGACTGGGTCCAGATGAAAGACCAAGACATCAGGAGTTCAGGCAGGTCAGTTCAGCATGTCTGAGGATGAAATTCACCAAGGCTGTATATTCTGTAATATATAAATCTCAAAACGAAATTTTAGTATTATCAAGATAACCTTTTTGTTTGATTCTCTGGAATCCAGTTCTCAGGAGGTCTCCCTCTATCAAATCTGATCCATATAACTCTGGAAGGTGTAAATACCTTAATCACCTTTTCCGAAAACACAAAGACAAAAACCTTTCCCCAAATCAGCATATCCTTCAGCAAGTAACCAGGAAAACCTGTAGCTTGCCCTCTGTCCCAGAGGAACAATAAAACCACCACAATACTCAAAATCACACATCTTTTAGCCTATTTAGGCCTTTCTAATTTGTCATGTCAGGATATTAAACCAGGATTTAAAACCAAAATTCCCATGGAGCCCACATTAGACAGAATATGAGTATCCTGTAAGACTTTCTCGAGCAATATGTCTCTATACCATCTTTAAAGCAATTCAGGGCATATTTGGATTGGAGATTTAGTGCAATAAAATGGCTCCCAATGTATTGATTTGAACTCAACTAACTTGAGATTAAAAATTCACTGCCCCCCAACTCCTGAGTGGGGCTTGGGCAGTGATTTAGGCTGCAGCAGCATGGTTCAAATCTCTCTGGCATAGATACCTCTCTCTGCCTTGGTCTTGAGGGGCCTACAGAGAAAGGCAGAGAGGTATCTATGCCAGAGAGAGCCTTTCTGTGTTTGCTTCCCCAAATTCATTGCTCCCCACCTTGCCTCCCCCATCCCCAAACAGGGACACAGATAATGCAGGTCTTTCTTTTTACACTCAGCTTCTTCCTGTGAATAAAGAATCGGGAGGTAAAGGTACACAGGGCTCCGAACCAGGTAATTCATTGATATAGAGAGAAATGTAACCTTTTGATACTTAAAGATGGGAAATTTCACCTGTGGTTCAGAAGGAGATAGGGAAAATTAGTCACTGCTTTCTCTACTTGGAGTCAGTGACTAATATATTTTTTTAAATATGAATACATGCTGTGTGCCTAGATTGGGCAGATCTACCACTACACTATGATCTGCCACATCTATGAGACCCCTTAGAACTTGCAGTTTCTCCAGGCCATGTGCTTCTGCTCCACTTTTCTTCCTCTTCCTCCTCCTCTGCATCCTCTCCCTCTTCCATTTTCTCCTTCTTCTCTCTCCCCACCTTCCATTCCACCTCCCCTTTATCTGCCCAATCAACAGCTCTCCTTCATTTTACAAATTAAGGTGGGAAACAGGTTTATAGAAGATCACCTGAATGCTGACTCATTCCTTGTTCACAACCACTCACAGGAGAATGGAATTAACATCAAATATAATTAGCACCAAGGCTATCCACAACACGCCTCCACGCCCAATATTGAGCCATCATTATTTATCAATTTTTCAATGTGTATATTGTACATATTAACTCTTTCCTAAACACATGATAATATTTTAGAAGATTTTAATGGACATAATGGTATCTAATCTGTTATGAAATGATATAGCTATTCTACGTCTTTATACGTCTATTTGGGGCTAAGGAGGTAGCTCAGAAGTTAAGAGCACTGGCTGATCTTCCAAAGGACCCAGGTTGGATTTCCAGCACCCATACCTAGCTCACAACCACCTGGAACTTCAGTCCCGAGGGCTTCAACAGCCTCCTCTGGCATCCAAGTCAGTTCACATGTGGTGCAGAGATGTATATGCAGGCCAGACACCCATATACATAATAAAATAAAATTAAAGTTAAAAGAAGAAAGAAAAAGAAAATGGACTAGAGACATGGCTCAGTAATTAAGAACACATACTCTTCTTGCACAGGACCTGAGTTCAATTCCCAGCACCTACATCAGGCTGCTCCCAACTGCCTGTTAACTCCATGCCATCTGATGTCCCTCTGACCTCCTCATGGAGAGAGACAGGCAGACAGACAGAGAGAGAGAGAGAGAGAGAGAGAGAGAGAGAGAGAGAGAGAGAGAGAGAGAATTAAAATAAATGGTTTTTTAAAAATAAATCTATCATTTTTACCTTTCCCTATTTAAAAAGAACTGTTCTGCAGGATGGTGGTGGTGAATGCCTTTAATCCCAGCACTTGGAAGGCAGAAACAGGCAGATCTCTGTGAGTTCAAGGCCACCCTGCTCTACAGAGTAAATTCAAGGACAGCCAAAGCCACACAGAAAAATTTTTTTTAATAAATTAATTAAAAAAAAAGAACTGTCATACTTTATATAAAGGACATTCTAGATTTTCTTACCCAAAGTTCTTGTTTTATTACTTTTTCAATTTTTTGTGTATGTATATGAGATTTATGTGTAGGGTAGGTACACATGTGTGGAGCCCAGAGAATAACCGCTCTTCTGAGCTGTTCACCTTGTCTTCTGAGACAAGGTCTCTCACACTGGGACCCTGAGGCTCACAGACTCAGCATAACCAGGGAGCCTCGAGCCTCGGGAATCAACCTGTCTGCACATCTCCATGCTGGGATTATAGGATACCTGATTATTTGCATGCGTTGGCTACTACCCCAGGGTCCTTATGCTTGCCTGTGGCATGCACTTTATCTTCCCTACCTGCCTTGCTTTGTTCTTTGTGGTTTATCTTTGATCAATCTAAATTTGTTTTTCTAAGCAGATTTATTAGGGCTTTATTTTCTTTTTAGTTTGGGGGTGCGTGTGTGAGGGAGGGTGCGCGCATGAGTCCAGTGGTGCTGAGAACTGAACTCCAGGCTCTGCAAGAGCAACACTCACCCCTCACCACTGAACTATTTCTCCAGCTCCCCTAGATTTATTTTCTAGGGTATAAGAGGCTGTGTCAAATTTCCTCCTACACTGCCTGTGCTGTCAATAATATATCTCATAAGCCCCTGGATTAATGATAAACCTATTTAATCGTAATGAGTACTCATGGGATGCGAAATCTATTTACAGATTATGTCATCTGTTTATAATTTTTTGTCTCTGCCTGTGCCTTGGTTTTGGTGAACTTGGGTTGTTCTGATATCTGTTGAGGACAGACTCCTGTCACCTAGACCTCTCTTTTCTTTTTTTTTTTTTTTTTTAGACAGGTTCTTAATAGTCATAGCTATTTTGGAACTCTCTACAGTCTACATAGACCAGGCTGGTCTTGAACTCATGGAGATACACTTGCCTCTGTCTCCCTAGTGCTAGGATTAAAGGTGTGTGCCACCACACCTAACCTATTTTTTTAAGGTGTCATCTAAATTTGGGGAGTATTTATTATTCCTCGGAATCACTTCCACTATTTTATTGTATTAAATAACCCTAAAGACATATAATCCATCACATGTGTATATTAGTTTAGAAACAAATGGTTGTTTATGATATTGTATCCAAAAAAAATATTGTTTTTTTTTTTCAAAAGGATTTCATAGTTCTCTACAAAGAGTGTATTTCTTTGTGTTAAATTTATTCTAGGCACTATGCAATTTTTGCTAGCCTTATAAAGAAAATGTTTTCCTGCTTTCATTTCTAGGTGCTTATTGTCAAAATAAGAAGGAATATTTAGATACACATATCCTCTATCAAGCTACTTCCCAAACTATGTTTTGTTTTGGTTGGTTTGGTTTGGTTTTTGGTTTTTTTCCAGACAGGGTTTCTCTGTGTAGCCCTTCCTGTCCTGGCTTTGAACTCAGAGATCCACCTACATCTGCCTCCCTAGGGCTAAGACTAAAGACATGTGCCACCACACCTGGCTCCAAATTATGTTCTTAATCCTAAAATCTTCCAGCTATTCTGGGTGAGCTATAAGACAAGCTGTGGTATTGCATTAGCTGTGCCCTCCAGCCCGGCATGGTTCCACCTTCCCACACTGAACTTTGGTCTCTGTCATTGGTTTTGTGTTGTGCTTTCAAGGTAACTTGATTGTGGATCCAGGTCATCTTTGCCACTGAACAGCATAATAATGATTGTTTTCTCTTCCAATTCCTCTGATGAGCTGTATAATTGGAAAAATCACTTTTTTTAGTTCAGTATCCTTACTCTATATAAATAGCTGCAGGTGTGCCCCCTACCACACCCCATAGGTTAATTTGTCATCTGCCTCTTTTAAAATCTTTATATCGCTGGGGGAGGGGGGAGGTCTTTGTCCCCCTCCAAATACCCTCTTACTCTCTAAGCTCACTGAGGCTCGGGTCTGAGCACAGGAGCCCCGCTAAAGAATGGTTGTTCTATCAGCGGTGAAAGGTGCAGTTTCTGCCCCGACTGTGACAGCCGCAAGCATGCGAGACTGTATGGCAGACTCTGGCAGACTGCCCATCTCCCTTGGGAGCATCTGGAAAATGTTCCCCTGGCCTGGCCTCTGAAGACACTCCCAACCTTAATGGCAAGAGGACTTAGTCTATTATCTGATACCTTTTCCGTTCTGGGATGGGACACAGAGTATAGATGACTTCATGGAATGCAATGGCAGCCTATTCCTAGGGTCCCAGGTTTCTCTAGAGCTCTAAAGCAAGCTCTCCCTGAGATTCCCTTCTGATTAGGTGTTTTGTTTGTTTCTTTGTTTGTCAACTTGACAGAGCTAGAGTCATCTGAGAAAGGTAAACCGATCTTGGGAAAATGCCCCTATCAGATTGGCCTGTGGGCCTTTTCTTGATTGATATGGAATGGCCCAGTTCACTGTGGGCAGGGCTATCTAAACAACAACAGCAACAACCACCACCCAACGGAGCAAGCCATAGGAAGCAAGCCAGTAAGTAGGGTTCTTCTGTGGCTTCTGCTTCAGTTCTTGCCTCCAGTTTCCTGCTCTGCATTCCTGACTTGACTTTCTTCGCTTTCAGTAAATCCTTTCCTCCCCAGGTTGCTTACCTCCTTCCCCTAATTGGCAACAATTCACTTGAAAGCACAGGAAAAGGAAATCACCTTAGTAAACTTGGTGATGACAACCTGCGCCCCAGATCTAACTATTGTCGTCAATAATCCAATAAAAAGAGCCAAACCGATAGTGTGCTTTTGGTTGTTGTTTAGTTTTCCTAAAGACACAGCCGACACAGTCTGCTTCAAAGCCCCAACCCTAGGTGCTACCTTTAGGTCTTCACCAGCAACTGAGTCCTGTCCTGCCTGAAGGTGCAAAGGACCTGGCCCATGGCTCAATATCTCCAGAGTACTCCATTTGGAACAATTGGCTCATAAGGCCTTCCTAGATTGATATGTTTTATAAGACCTAGTATGATGTGGCAGGAGAGGGGTGCCTTAGCGGGCCCATGCTGAGGCCCTCCCCACCCCATATACACACACCAGGTGTCCTATCAGCCATACAATGGGTGTAGCTTAAAAGGAAGTTGATTTGGGGCATGGGAAGGGGTTCTGAGGAAGGGAGTAGAGGCAGAGAAGAAAAAAGAGGACAGAGGGGAACAGAAAGAAAAAGAGGAGAGAGAAAGAGGGAAGAGGCCTCTGGGGAACAAATTGGGAGAGAAAAAGAAGATGGGAAGGGATGAAGGGAGGAATAGATGGAGGGATGGAGGAAAGGAAAGAGAAAAACAAAGACTGACAGAGACACAGAAAAGATGGAGAGTCCTTTTTATCTGTGAGCCAGGCTCATACCTGGCTGTTGCTAGGTAACTGCTGGGCGGAGTCTAGAGGAAATGCTAACACCTAGCTCTATGAAAGTCCCAGTCTCAAGGGATGGTCAGGGGGTGCTGCCTTCTGCTACCTCCCATGTCAGTTTGAGATTTAAGATAAAGTACAGAGCAGAGGGGGTAAGCTTAGTAAAATGGTTGGTACTGAAGCCAATCAATCTAGCATACATCCTTCCCCTCCCTCAAATCGCAGAGTCATGGCGGAGCGAAACCCAACTCAATCTTATTCAGGGTTCTCTGTCTTTGCCCTGCCAGAGACACCCAGTCTCTGGTAGCTTAAGATGCTGGCTGAACATTTCTCCCAAACCCAAATGGTTGAAAGAGTGGGGGCGGGGGAGCAGTACGGTCCTCAGCGCCATGAAAACAAAACAATACAGCCTTCTTCTGTAGCCTCCTCTTGGCCCCCGGAGTGTGCTGAGCGTGTGCACGAATGTGCCCAGGAGCCCAGAGCTCCCGGAGCGGGGCAGGGGCAAGCAGGGCGCTGCGGGGGACCAACGCCGTACAGTAATCGGCTCTCCTCCGCTGGCGCGTGGCCGAGCACCCCCACCCCGGGGGGGGGTGCATTTGTTCGCGCTGGAGAATTATCTCATTGTTCCCAGACTCAGCGGCCCCCCACGGCTGGAGATCTTTTCACCCGGGCAGCCGGGCGTCGGGCGCTCAGCCGCTCCCCGCGCACCTGCCCTGCGCCCCCGCCCTCCCGCCCGCCATCTGTCGTCTGAACGCCATTGTCAGCAGCCACGCCTGGCGTCCTGGACGACACCCAAGGGGACCCGGGGCTTAAGTCCCGGAGAGAAGCAAACAAGGAGGGTTTATTCCAGTCCCATTTGGAAGTGACCTTGAGTAAAATAGACAAGTCTGCGCTGGGAGTGGGGGTTGGGGGGTCCTGTTCTCCCGTCTGCTGACTTTTCCAAGGGGTTTTGTTGGGGGCCTGGGGGTTGAGGGTACACAACTGGGCTTTTCGGAGAAGCTTTTCTCTCCAGGAGGAGCTACTCAGCAGGCAGATCTCGCAGCCAGCCTCCTAGTGGAGCCCCGGGTGGGAACCCATTTCAAAAGCAGATGTTCGCTTTGTCTGCCTGCGAGTTAGACCCTCCGGTTTACCCCAATTGTCGCAGCCTCTGGGGATGCCGAGTTGAAAGAACCTGTCTTTTCTACCATCACAGGTGCAGCCCTTTCTGGTCCCCCTAGCCGCCTGCTGCTCGCCTCTCTGTACTTCTCCGGCTTACCATCTTCCACCCTGCATTACCCTTAGAGGAAATTTCCCTGAGTTGGAAAACAATCGCAAGCAAACCAAAGACACTTAAGTCACGGTGACCTCACCTTTCTAAATCTCTGTGCCCACACACCTAGGAACGTCCCCATCCCCTGTAGGGACCTTACAGAGTACGCGCGCGCGCGCGCACGCACACACACACACACACACACACACACACACACTTCTCACTCCCATCCAGTCCATCAACGTTTTCCCTGGATGGGAAAACAAAGCCCCAAAGACGGGCGATAGTGTGGACAGATGTGAACTTTCACCTCTTTGCACAAAAGACCCATTGGGCTCACTGCTCAATTTGGATCGCTATGAGTAGCCAGCATACATCGTGCAGAGGGGAGGTCGGGGATCAGGGGGGCCTTTGGGGATGGTGTCTCCAGGCAGACAGCTCAATGGGAGTTACTACTCCCTTCCTGGAGGTCTCTTTAGTCTGCACCAAGAAAGGAGAGTGTGCACTCTGACTGCCCGCTCTCCCAGGAGGCCCACTTGCGTGGCTCCAGCTGTCTCCACAGGAGCAAAACTGGGACCTGCTCTGTTAGGCTGGGACCCTGGAAAGACCCTGCCCAAAGCTTGGGGGTAAAAAATTTACCAGACCAGAATGCATATAAAAGTTTTAATAAAAAGTATGCACTGTGGGAAGGAGAAACACAGCTGTCGGAGTTCTCAGACGGAGTCATGGCAGAAGAGTGAAGAGCCAATGGGGCCCTTTGATAACAGACAAGAGAAGTCTCACCCTGTTTAATGCTGAGGGTCACTTTATTTTATAACACCCTTTGTCCTACCTGAAGCAAGTTTGGGGGCGAGGTGCCTCAGGCCATTCTGAGAGAGGCTGTAGTTATTTAAAGCATTATTGCACCAAGGTTCCTAATGGTTTAAAGGTAGGGAACTTTTGCTTTCATTTTCTGTCTTTCTTTCTCTTTCTTTCTTTTTATTTTTCTCTTTTTTTTTTTCTAGCCTTCTTTGACCCTAAATCTTCTAGAATTTCCATCAATAATTCTCCCTACAAACTGGGTACGGGGGGGGGGACATGAAATCAGACTGGAGAGAAATTGGGAATGCCGACGCCTGATGTCCTATTGACTCTCTTCTCGGACAGAACCTAATCCCTTTCACAGAGGGGTGTTCTCTCTACGAGCACGGTGCCCACACCACCTCCCCGGGTTTCAAGCACATATGCGCATGCGCCTCACTTGTGTGCCGATAAGAGGTACACCTGCGCACACCACGTGGTTTTAAAAAAAAAAAAAAAACCACAAGTCTCCTTTCCCGGGTTTCCAGATGTCCGGGTTTGTTCTGCTCCCCTGCTGGGCCTCCCAAGAAGGGCAAGGCTTCCTACTCAGACTCAGGGTCTTTCTAAATGTGGCCTTCTTCCTCAGGAAAAGAGCAGTGAGACTTAGGAGCAGATGGGAAAGTGCCAGGCCCCGTAAGCAAGGACCCGCCCCTGAGTCACCTGCTGAAGGCAAGACCCAGTTCCCCACCTTGTCTAGTGAGATCTGAGCGGAGAGGGCTAGTGGCCCACCATGAACAGCAACAAAAGAAAGAGGCATTTTTCTTTCCTTTCCATTTCCTTTCTTCCTGCCATTTTTATTTTGTTTTGTTTTGTTTTGTTGTTTTTTGAGACAGACTCCCTGGTTAGCCCCAGCTGGCCTTGAATCCCCCCCCCTGCTCCCCGCCCCCGCCCCTGCCTCAGCTTCCCAAATGTAAGGATTACAGGGCTTGAGCACTGCACCTGGTTAAGGAAAACCTCTTTCTGGTTCTGCATTGCAGGCCAGCTGCCGCCGCTGAGACTGGGGATTTGGAAGACAGCTGGGGCACTTCTGGTCCCTGTATCGGGTCCCTGGAAGAAGGCCCAACTCCCTTGAGGATGGTCTTTCAGCAGAAGCATGAGATTGCTAAACTCACCCAGGCACAAAAGCTGCTGGCATTAACTGCTCAGATAAGTCACGTGGCCAGTGTTACGGTTTACTTACGTCTGAAACGTTCCCCACAAAGAGTTGTGTGTTAAGGGCCTGACTGACAGCTGATGGGCTCTGGAGTAGTGACTGGATCGTGAGGACTTGGATGTAAGCAAAGGGTTAATTCTCTGAGCAGTTCCGAACTTGACCTGGCTGTTAAGGGGCAGGGCCTAGTTCAAGGAAGTAGATCACAAGGGGTTTATTATGGGCAGGTGTGGGGGCTGGGAGAGGGAATTGCCCCTACCCTCATCTCTTTGTCCCTTTCTTGGTTTGGCTGTTACAATGTTCACTTCACCTCTTGTCCAAAGCAACAGAGGTGAATAAAAACTATGAAACCATGAGCTGAAGAAGGCATTTCCCCACAGTTTAGATTTTTCTTACTGTGTTTGTCACACGAAAGGTGACCTCCACATAGCCCAACCCAAAGTCAATGTTCACTTTTGACTTGAAGCAACTGTAAGCTGAACCCTCCCAGGAAGCAAAGAACCAGTATTTCTGTGTCTTCTCTGCATCCTCTTTTGAGATGACAACACCCATCCCTGCATCCTAAATACTATGATGTAGTTTTGTCTCAAACTCACTATGGAGCTTTCTTCCACCCTGGAATGCTGACATTACAAGGGAGATTCTCCACATCTGGTTTATTCAGTGCTAGGAAACTGAACCTCTTGCATGCTAGGCAAGCTCTCTACCAACTAATCTACCGCCCTAGCCTCGATTCTTTGTATCTTGCTGATCCCCCAAAGGCTCTAGTGTTACATGCTTTGTTCCAGAGTGGTGATATTAGGAGGTGGTGGAGCTCTTCAGAGAAGGAGGCAAACTTGTCCTGGCTGTTAAGGGACAAGGGGATGTGGACCTGTTGTCCTTCTGGTGTGTCTGAAGACAGCTAAAGTGTACTCATATAAAAAAAATAATAAAATAAAATAAAAGACAAGAGCTTGTAAATACTGAGCCTTTGTTATGTTCCAGATGCTGTTGTCATCATCCTGCCAAAACAAATTCCTTTGATCTTACTATTACTTGTACCCATTTTACAGACAGGGCAACCTGAGGTACAGAGATACTAAGTGACAGGTTTGAGTTCCATAAAGGAATGACAGTGCCAGCGTCCTACCTGGCATCCTATATGCAAAGGCATGCAGTATGGCAGGTGAGACTTGCAAAGATGATGTGACCACGGGGATGCAGAAGTGGGCCTGTCAAGAGGTGGGTTCTTCAATCCAGGATTCTGGTTGGCAGCATTCAGGGCCTAGTGAGAGGTAGGTCCTTGGATTATTGGAGGTATGTCCTTGAAGGGAATTGTGGGACACTAGTGTCTCCGTGAAGTGGGAATTTCTGGTTGTGTCATGTGATGCAGACTCACATGATGTTTTGCTGAGGCAAGACCTAGAGTGGACACAGGATGTTTAGAGAGAGTTTGAGTAGGACTCGACGGACAGTGACCAGATACTTGCATAGCTAGCTGTGCAACTTTGTTGGTCTTCCGGCTAAGCTGATCCCTGCTTTGTTGAGAGAGGCTCGACAGAGAACTCCTGGCATTCCCATTCCGGCTGGTCACAGTTGCTCCCGCTGACTTCCGCCTATCCCGCAGAGACCTGCCGGTTTCTGCTGGATCGTGCCACCACTGCTGACTCACGGTTGATGACACTTTTGAACCAGATCGTTGCTATCCTGACACTACTGAACCGGACTGCTGGTATCCTGACAAACGGAGATTAGAATCACCCCCAAAGAACGACTTCTAAACAGGTCCACCTCCCCCTGTCCTATTTGCTGTCTTTTCTCCTCTGCCTTTGGACAGTGGGCTAGGAAGGGGCTCAAAGCATTTGAGAACCCTTATTGAAGTAGGCTTGGGAAAAAAAATCTAAGCCTACCCCTCCTTGTACTCCCATCTTGCTTTCTGGTGATGAACTGAGCAGTTTCGCTCCACCACACACTCCTGTCATGTCAAAGCCTAAAAGCAGTGGGTCTGCCTACTTATGGACTGGATCCTCCAAAACCATGAGCCAAAGCCAACCTTTTCTCTTTATACGTCCACTAGCTCAGATATTTTGTTACAGTAGTGGTAGGATGACTAACACGTGTATTCACTGAAGATTTCCTAATTTAACGGTCCAGTCTGAGCTCCAAGTACCCCCAACATCCTACAATTCCCACTCTGCCCCCACACCCCAGTGTCTCCACTTGAACATCTCAAGTCACCTCTCCTTGGAGATTCTCCTGGACTAAACCCCAAGGATCTCACCCCCCCCCCAATAACTTTCGTACTTGTATAGCCCTAATGCATTCCTTCTGTCCTGTCTCAAGATATTGAGAGAATACTCATGAGCTAAAGGTGAGATTATGCAACCCCTGTGAGAGCCCCATTTCAGAGGAAAGTGAAGCTCCTTGTAGTGCTCCCCAAGAAACTACACACCTCTCCCTCATTCCCTGCCGCTTGGCCTTCAGATTCAGTTCCAGCCACAACGCCATCCCCACTGTGCTGTGTGAATGGAAGTTCCCAGAAACAAGCTACACCTGTGTTAAAGATGCTACAAGGCTGGTTGATGGATTCGAGCCAATGTGCAGAACTGGAACCAAAACCACTTTGAGTTATCCTCAGCCCTCCTTAATAAACCATTGCATGTGTTACTTTGCTCTTGCTACGATTAAAAAGCACAACACAACAAAACAAACCTATGACCAAATCTACTTACAGAGGGAAAATTATTTGATTTTAAGGCTCCAGAGGGCTCAGAGTCTATCACAACAGGGGGAGCATGGCAGCGAGCATGGCAGCAGAGGCAGGAAGCTGAGAGATCACATCTTCAAATGCAAGCAGGAAGCAGAGAAAGTGAGCTGGAAGTGGGGCAGGACTCTGGACTCCATCCCCACCATGATCTACTTCCCCCAGCCTGGCCCCTCCTCCCAAAGGTTCCACAACCTCCCGAAACAGCGCCTCCAACTGGGGACCAAGTGTTCAACTACGAAAGCCCAAGGGGGACATTTCTCACTCAAGCCATCACGACTCTTTAGTGCTCACCGTTGTTATATAACCAGTGTTATTTCAACTATTAGGGAAAGCCTTTGAATATGTCAGCTTAGCAGGCCACAAGCTTGTACTGACCCTGAGTGAAGTTTGTGATCTATTCTGAGAGTATCTGAGACATACAGCCAAGAATCTCTGCTTTGTAATATGGCACACCCCATCAACGTGTATGGTGTCCCCTATCGTGTGTTTGGTAAATACTTGGATTCATGTTTTCCTTCCATTCTCTGACCATAACTCCATGTCACTTGTGGTAGTTAGGGAGTGGCACTATTAGGATGTGTGGCTTTGTTGGAGGAAGTGTGTCACTGTGGGAATGGGCTTTGAGACCCTCCTCCTAGCTCCCCCGTGAGATAGTCTTCTACTGGTTCCCTTAAGAATAAGATGTAGAACTCTCAGCTCCTCCTACACCACGTCTGTCTGGGAATGGCCATGCTTCCCACCTTGATGACAATGGACTGAACCTCTGAACCTTAAGCCAGCCCCAATTAAATGTCCTTTATAAGAGATGCCTTGGTCATGGTGTCTCTTCACTGGAATGGAAACCCTAACTAAGATATCACTACTCACTTGTTGGCACATGTTTTTCAGGGGACCTGTATCTGTGTTGCCAGGCCACCGACACTCACGTTTGACTCAGAATAAACTTCCTCTTACTCCCTTTGTGGTGAGAACTGCACTTTATATTGACATCTGCAGATTCTGGGGATAATGGGCCTTTGCATGAACTGTACCTGCTTCCTGGAGAGCTAACTCTTCTCCATGCATGTGCCTTACCTCACTCTCTCAGAAGAATTTTCCAGAGATGCCTCATCCAAAGCTTAATCTAACCCAAACCTCCATCCCCCTCTTGTCTCAGCACCAGACACATGAAACAGTTTTCAGTTTGTTTTGCTTATTTTCTGCCTTTAGTGAGGATAATGTGTGCCTGCCCAGTGCTCAACAGACATCCTTACAGGGTGGTCTCAGCAAGGCAATTACCTGGAAAATGGGGCTGATAGATTTTCCTGTGATTTATACACTCCTCTATATCTATCCCTGGTACCTTAGTGCAGTGCCTGGTGACCAATATGTAGAAACTGAATGAACAAATTAATGAATGAACAATTGGAGTGATCATTTAAATAAATTTTTAAATCTGATCATAACACTTTTCTTGGAAAAATCAGGGTTGGAGGTCTTGAGAAATGACTTAGCAGTTAAAAACACAAACTGCTGCTCATCCAGGGGGCCCAAGGTTGGTTCTCAGCACCTACACGAGGCCGCTCAAAACTAATAAACCTCCAGCTCCAAGGAACTTGCCTCTCTCTCTCTCTCTCTCTCTCTCTCTCTCTCTCTCTCTC
>NC_034599.1:95920053-95928780 GCF_900095145.1 Mus pahari
CTCTCTCTCTCTCTCTCTCTCTCTCTCTCTCTCACACACACACACACACACACACACACACATACATTCAAATAAGTCTGACTTTAAACAGACAGAGGCAAGCAGATCTCTATGAGTTTGAAACCAGCCTTGTCTATCCCTGGCCAGCCTCCTCCTACTACTCCTTCTAATCAGTGAGTGGTTCCACATCTTTTTTGTTTGTTTTGTTTTGTTTTGTTTTGTTTTGTTTTGTTTTGTTTTGTTTTGTTTTGTTTTGTTTTTCAAGACAGGGTTTCTCTTTATAGCCCTGGCTGTCTTGGAACTCACTTTGTAGACCAGGCTGGCCTTGAAATCAGAAATTCACCTGCCTCTGCCTCCCAAGTGCCACCACGTGTGTGCCACCACGCCCCTCTGTGGTTCCACATCTTACTTAAACCAAAATCCAGCATCCACCTTTGGAGCCTGCCTTATCTGGTCCCTTTGGGAAGAGTCTCAACATACTTCCTGCCCAGCTCATTGAATTCTGCAAGGCCTGACCCCCTCTAGCCTCTGGCTACCTGCTCACTCCAGCCCCCTAGTCTTTGCTGCTTCTTGGTTGGCTTTCCTAGGAGGCTCAGTTCCTCCTGTAAAACTCAGTCCTAGGGGGGGCCACTTAATCAAGACCTCCCCCATGCCACCCTACCATGAGGTGCTGCAGACTTTCAGACCATTCACTGCCTGCATGTGCTGGTCACAGACTGTAACTGCCGCTCTTCCCATTTATTTGGTTATTACTTGTGGTCTTGTTCTCTATTACAATGGTTCTGCCTAGAATGCATGGTGTGCTCTTGAGTATAAGCTGGTAGGAGAAGAGCAGAGAGACTGGGGAAGAGTCAATGCCTAAGTAGAGGGAACTAATTTTACTGTGCACTGCACAGGCTTTTCAGACAATGGAGCAATTTCCTTGGACCTTGTCAATGAAGACATGGATTGGAAGAAAAGCAATGTATCATTTCAGCATCTAACAGGGCCAGGCAGTCTTGAGCACATCTAAACCTCATCCCATTTGACCTTCACAGCAATCTTAGCGTTCTTCCTCTTTCCAGTGTCTGTCATGACACCCATTCTCCACAGCTTCTTTGATAATAGGACCTGGTTTTCTATAGAAGGAGAATGTGTCCAGCCCTGGTTGATTAATCAGACTCCCTTGCAGCTAGGTTTGGCTATGTCATCCTATTATGGATGATATGAACTAAAAGCAGTCTGTTGGTGATGCTGGGGTATTCTAAGAAAGCTTCTGCTCCATTCACATCTGTCTTCCTGCCTTAAAGTGGTGTGTTATCTGGAGTAGTAGCAGCCAACTTGTAACAGTGAAAAAAGCAAGCTGAAAAGTGAAAGCCATCTGACTAAACCTAGAGGACTGAAAAGAGGAAGCATTTTGCAATTATGGATACATTGTTAATTAGATGAACTAAAACCACCAGCAACTGTCATTCTTCTTGCTGAATAATTGGACTAGGCACCTATTCATTTAAGGAACCACTACCAAATTTGCTGTCACTTAAAGCAGAACACATCTGAAATTAGTAAGGTATGGTGCATATGATGAATATATGTGCATGCATGTATGTGCATACATGCATGCATGTACACCTGTGTGTTGTGTGTGAGAGTGTTGTGTGTATAGATGTGTTTGTGCTCATGTCACCACACTTAGCACTTGTGTGTGTGTGTGATCAAACTTAGGTTCTCACATTTGGCCAAGCGTTCAGATGGGGAAGTCAGGACCTTGCCAGTTCTCCAAATCTCTGGAACTCAAGCTTTCTCTACCCCAGAGGCTGCTTCCCAGATGGCTAAGTCTCCACTGGAAGGAAGTTTGAATATGAAAAGTATGCTAGAGTAGCTGGAATTTTTCATATAAATTCCAGGAAATCCAGGGATTCTGGACACCACATGAAAATAGGAAAGAGGGAACATGCTCCCCTCCCCCCCCCCACGCTTTCCAAGCAAAGTGAATCAGATTTCACTTTCCTAGGTGCTTGGTAGGGATGGGGGGCGAGTACTGGAACAGGAGACACCAGTTCTGCCCACCATTTCTGCCAGAGCCTCAGGTGGAGGTGGACATGGTGCCCCCCCCCCAAGGCTGGTAGAGTATGACATGGAGGAGACAGAGAACCTATTGGCAGGCAGGGATGGGACAGGCAATCTGACACAGTGCTCTCAGTCAGAGATGTGGGGAGTTTGCCTGCTGGAGTCTATCACCCATAGTTTTTCCTGGCTCCAGGAAGAGAAAGCTTGGTTTTGCTAGTCACCGCCCCCTGCCACAGTGCATACACACACAGCTACGCTGATTGTAGACTAGGGACCAAGGCAATATCACTGGTCTCCTCATCCAGACAAGCTGTATGAGCAGAGACTGCCAATTTGAAACCAGGCCCCAGCCATGTTATCACCTCCTACCACACAATGAATACCGGGTGTCTACTGCATGCCAGGTAATCTTGTAATCTCCTGGAACCTTGGCATTACATTCTAGTGTGGACATAAACTGGACATATGACAAGTAAATGGAGTACGGTGTGCAACGGATCCAACAGCAGTAAGTGGAAAGAAATGGAGCGAGGACTGGGGAACTGGAACAAAGAAGGGGCATGAGCAGAGGTGGGAGGGGTCAAGGTCAGAGTGACCCTTCGTGTGCTTCCTCTCCTATGATGGGTGTCCCCCTGATCTAAAGCAGATCAAGAGTCATGCTGAGTTCTGTCATTCCCCAAGTGGCCATGTCCCAGCCCCTGTGTAGTCTCAACAGGCTTCCTGGTCCAGAGGAGGTCTGGATGCAGCTGGCCCCCCATTCCCCACTCTCAAGGCTGCTGTTGGCATCTGCTCAGCTTTGCTGGAGCGGGTGAGCTAATTCACCCCTCAGAAAGAAGTACTTTCCTCAAGGTCCCTCCGAGAATTGTGACACCTAAACTTCGGGAGGTCCTGCCTCAGTCTGCAGTGTTTTCTGAGCAGTCAACAAGCATTTCCATTTGTCCAGAACGGTTTCCAACGCACCAGCTGTTGCTTAATCCTACGTTCCTCCTGGTTATTAGATTCCCTTCATGCCAATTCCTATCTACAACGCTCGATACCATTCTAACATGGCTCATGCTCACAGGTTAAGCTCTGGCCCGTAGAGACCCAGGAACTCCCTTTTCCTAGCCTGAGATGGCACACCCCATGTGCTCCACAATGCATCGGAGCCAAAGTGTTTATGTTTCACTGGAATCTCCAAAGGCTGCTGGAGTCCCTGCAGCCATCCTGGGGAGAGTATCGCCTGTTTTTGTTTCTTCTGGCCAGCTCATGCCTGAGCACACAAAAGGTGTGCCACAGACCCAGCTCCTTCCTCCCCAAGGAACAAACCGCTGCTTTGTCCACGCGGCCACCTCCGTGTTTGTGAAATGGAAAGAGGTTGGAAAATTCCAGCAGAGGAGTGTTCAGTCTGATTTCAGCCCTGTGAGTGGGAAGAAATGTGCTTTTCAAATATTAAAAATTTCTCAGCTTTTCCTGTGAAAGCAGTTCACAACTCTCTGAGCACGTGCTCACAGGAGAATGAGGAAGACCGAGTCAGAGCGGAAGCTCTGCAGCCTGGAAAATGAAGCTGTGTCAGGAGACACGGGAAGCTCAGCGCCTGTGGTCCTGGCTTGCCGCTGTGCAAAGGAGGCTTCATGCCTTTCCTGTATCAATTCTTCTTAATGTCTACCCAAATTCACTCACTCACTCACAAACATACTCACTCATTCATTCACTCACTCAATCACTTACTCAGTAACACCTTTACACACTCATTCATATACTCACTCATTCACACCTTCACACACTCATTCATAACTCATTCATTCACTCGCTAATTCACACCTTTACACACTCACTCATTCATACACTCTTTCATTCACTCGCTAATTCACTCCTTCGCACACTCACTCATTCATACACTCACTCAATTACTTAGTCACACCTTACACTCACTCATTCATCTACTTATTCATTCACTCACACACACTCACTCACTTATTCACTCACTCTCACACACACTCATTACATATGCACACACTCACACACATACTTACATACACACACTCACTTGCATACACACAATCGCTCTCACATATATACTCACACTCAGTCACACGTTCACTCATTTATACACTCACTCACTTATTCAATCAGTCACAGACACTCACACACATACTCACACAAACACACACTCACACTCACTTATTCACTCTCTTTCACACACTCATTCACATACACATACTCATATACATACTCACATACATGCAAACTAACACCCTTGCACACTCAGTCACACACTCACTCATTTATCACTCACTCATTTATATACTCACTTATCCAATCATTCTTACACATACACTCACAGGCACACACACACATACTCACAGTCACTCATTCACTTATTCACTCACTCTTTTTTTAAAAATATTTATTTATGTATATGTATACACTGTAGCTGTCTTTAGACAGAGACCAGAAGAGGGCATTGGATCCTATTACAGATGGCTATGAGCCACCATGTGGTTGCTGGGAATTGAACTCAGGACCTCTAGAAGAGCAGTCAGTGCTTTTAACCGCTGAGCCATCTCTCCAGCCCTCCTTATTCATATACTACTCATATACACACTCACACACATACTCACATATACACTCACTTGCACACTCACACACTCATTAAGTAACACATGTTCACTCATTTATACATTCATGTATCAAATCACTCTCACATATACACTCACACACTCAGTCACTGACATTGTCACACACACTTACACGCACACACACACACTCACTCACGCATGCATTCACTCAGTTCCTCATTCACATTCACTCCCTCATTGACACACTTCCCACTCATTCACTCACACACTCACTTGGCCATTTATTCATTCATTCTCTCACTTGTCTGCTCACTCGTTCACTAACAGTGATAGAAAGCCAAACACGGCTGGCAGCGTCTAACAGGGCTCCCTGTGGACCTCACTTCTGGTTTCTATCTTGCACAATTCTCTCCCCTTGACAACCCACCACACCTAGAATCACATTCCTAGTAAAAAGAAGATGGGGGAAGTAACAGATTCGTGGTCATAAGGCAGCGCTGACGATACTAATTTCAACTTAGTTAAAACTACAAGGTTGGATACCACATGGCCTGTCAGGTGTTATAGACAGGCCATAGGACCTGTCACCTCAAAGGAACTTAATAGCTTCAGACCCATGTCACGTGTCTAATATCTGAAAGAACTACTTCTCACACCTAGAAGGACATTCCTGTATATTCTAGAAACAACTTAATGAGATTTCTGGCTTCCTTCAGGCAGCCACTAATCACAGAACAACTTGGATCTTCCTACGGGGGTGGGAGGGATCACAAAAGGGATCCAAGTTTTCCTGCACTCAGCAAAAACGTATGGAACCCTCTGGTAAGTGCCAAACGTTGTTCTATCTGTTAGGGATACAGCCAGTGATAAACAGACAGAAGTCTCCGGTCATCTCCAGGTTATGTCAAAATTGAGAAGAAAGCAACGGATGAACAGCTCAGACAACTGACGGAAAGGCAATGGGTTGACATAGGAGAAAGTGGGCAGCACATAACAGGTACCCCTGGTGTCTTAGGGTTTTACTGCTGCGAGCAGACACCATGACCAAGGCAACTCTTATAAGGACAACGTTTAATTGGGGCTGGCTTACAGGTTCAGAGGTTCAGTCCATTATCATCAAGGTGGGAACATGGCAGCACCCAGGCAGGTGAGGTGCAAGAGGAGCTGAGAGTTCTACATCTTCGTCTTAAGGCTGCTAGCAGAACACTGGCTTCTAGGATGCTAGGACTAGGGTATTGTGATGGTTTGTATATTCTTGGGCCAGGGAGTGGCACCATTTGGAGGTGTGGCCTTGTTGGTATAGGTGTGACCTGGTTGGAGTAGGTGTGTCACTGTGGGTGTGGGCATAAGATCCTCACCCTAGTTGCCTAGAAGTCAATGCACGGCACCTGGGAATCTTCCTCTATGGCTTTCCCTATTCTTCACTTGAGACAGGGTCTCTCGTTGAACTAGCTGCTCTCTGTTTTGGTTAGGCTGGCCAGCAAGCTCTCAGTATCCTCCTGCCTCTGCTACAGGGCTACAGACAGGCTCAGACAAGCTGTACTTTTTTATGTGAATGCTGGGAATTCACCCTCGCATCCAGGCCCTATGCTTGCAGAGAAAGAACTCTTACCTGCTAAACCATCTTCCCTGATCAGATTTAAAATATATTTATATTAAATTCTACCGTATTACAAATGCAGCTTTAACACTGTCCAAACGTCACACTAATAATCTGCCTGTCCTCACTCCCCTCTACTCTCCTCCTCTGTCACCTCTCCTCACCTCTGACCTTCCAGGGACAACCCCCCTGGGCTTCCCCCAGATCAATTTCTCTGTTGAAGGCCAGATTCCAGGTCACTTCCAGTGCTATTCACTTTGAATATAGTCTGGGTTTCAGAGAATAGCTGCCTGTCTTGGTCAACGTTTCTATTCCTGCACAAGACATCATGACCAAGAAGCAAGTTGGGGAAGAAAGGGTTTATTCAGCTTACACTTCCACATTGCTGTTCATCACCAAAGGACAGGAACTCACACAGAGCAGGAACTTGGAGGTAGGAGCTGATGCGGAGGCCATGGAGGGATGCTGCTTGCTGGCTTGCTTCCCCTGGCTTGCTCAGCTTTCTTTCTTTTTTTTCCTTTTTCTTTTTTTAAAGATTTATTTATTTATTATATGTAAGTACTCTGTACCTGACTTTAGACACTCCAGAAGAGGGCATCAGATCTTGTTACGGATGGTTGTGAGCTACCATTTGAACTCGGGACCTTTGGAAGAGCAGTCGGTGCTCTTACCCGCTGAGCCATCTCACCAGCCCTCAGCTTGCTTTCTTATAGAACCCAGGACTACCAGCCCAGGGATGGCACCACCCACAATGGGTTGGGCCCTCTCCCATTGATCACTAATTGAGAAAAATGCCTTACAGCTGGATTTCATGGAGGCATTTCCTCAAGGGAGGCTCCTTTCTCTGTGATAACTCCAGCTTGTGTCAAGTTGACACACAAAACCAGCCAGTCCACTGCCAAAGGGTTTGAATATACAGGCGGGGGGAGCTGGGTTCATGGAACTTACTCTGTAGACCAGGCTGGCCTCGAACTCAAAACCTTCTGAGCGCTGGGATTAAAGGTCTGCACCACCACTGCCCAGCAATGATAACCTCTTTACTCCAATTCATCTACTCCATAATTTCTTTTTAGAGTGAGTCTCATTTTTTTTCCCCACATATCCTCACACATGTGGCTTCTTTCCTGCAGGGACCTGCAGTCTCTCCACTCAGAAGAATGCCTCTGTTTCTCTGTCAGGAAGGCGTGCTAACTGTGGAGTCTCCCTGACAAAACCCACACAACACACTAGGAGAAACTCCCTACAAAGCCAGGCCTTATCTTGTCTCCCAAGAGACTCCAGCCCCAGCCCAGCCTGGATAATCGGCAGAACTCTAAGAGGTTGAAAGGGGCTCAGCCCTCAGGAACTGGCCACAGCCTGAGGGAAGCAAAGGTCTTCACACATGCGCTCCAAGTATCCAGGAGGATCAGACTGCTCCTACGTTTTATTGAAGAGAAAGGGCATTTGCAGGCAGTGTCAGGAGTTCCCTGAGGTGCAGGTTCAGCCCTGGGCTTCTAAAATTTCAGGCCTGATGGACTCTTTCTTTCCAAGGTTATATCGGTGGCCTCAGAATTCTGGAGACTCGAAGCAGGTACCCTATGCCTCTGTGGTCCCCACAGACGCGCCTCATTCCCTGGCCTGTCCTTGGCAGAGCGATGGGAGCCAGATCACACATGGAGGTAGTTCAGGCTCTGAGGTAGTAGAACCAGTCCAACCACTCTGACTGAGCTTGCCAGCTGTCTGTCCTGACAAGGCCTGGAATGAGCTAGCACCATGGGCAAAACCAAAAGGAGGCTGCCTGGGAGGACGGAGAGGGAGCAGCACCTTCAGGCAAGGCAGAGAACAGGAGGAACAGACCCTACCCTCAGCCAAAGATGGCCTGAAGGCCTCTCTGGACCAGAACATCCCGGAAAGCAGGAAGCGGATAAAAGAGGCTCCCACTTTCTCTCCACTGTCCCGTGTCCCCGGGGGAGGACAAGGCCCTAGCTCAGCAAAGCCTCGGACAATCTCAGGAAATGGAGGCGCCGGGTGCTAGGAAGGGGGAAGGGGTGAAAGGTGGCTGCAAGCAGGAAGGCTGACCAAGCTGTCCAGGGTGCCCGCCTTCTGGTGTGAAGAGGCCGACCCACATCTCAGCCATGTCACTCCAGAGACACTGCTGCGGCAGGCGGCGGCAGCGGCGGCACTGAGGGCTGCCTGGCATGGCCCCTCTCCTGCTTCGGCTTTCTCCCAGCTTGCTCTCACGTCTGTCAACCCAGTTCCTTCCTACATCTATCAGCTCAGTTTCCAGAAGATTCAAAGCTCACTCCCTTCACCAAAAGCACCGATAAGGAATGACCTGCATGTTCTCCTCACTGTCCCTGAAGCACAGCCACGGCCTTATTTTGTTTTTGTTTTTTGCTTTCTGAGAGACTCAATGCTATTGCTCTGACATGAGGCTCCCATTACTGCTAAAGTCATCACGCTTTTGTGGGTGCATGCACTCGCCTGCGTGTGTGTGTGTGTGTGTGTGTGTGTGTGTGTGTGTGTGTGTGTGTGTGT
>NC_034599.1:95929687-95946561 GCF_900095145.1 Mus pahari
AGGAGGAGGAGGAGGAGGAGGAGACAATCCCAAAGAGCTTAGGGACATGAAGTACCAGATGAAAGGGACCATTTAAGGACCAGAACAAAGGATAAAAGCGCCAGAAGACATGCCATACATATCCCAGGGCACCAGATGTGTAGAGAAATCCCTAAAAGCTTCAGGGAAGGAGAGAACGGCTTACACACAGGGATGTGCGGCCAGAATCGTGTTTTCCTCCGTGGCAGCAATGGGAGGAAGATGGTGAATATGGGGGTGGGGTGGGGTGATTTCCAACCTAGACTTCTATACTCGGCCAAGCCTTGGTTGGGACAACTGTGTGAGGATAAAGATACCTTGGGGACAGAAGAACTGGCTCAGCAATTCAGAGCACTTGCTGAACTAGAACAGAGGACCTGAATTCAGTTGCAAGCACACACATGAAGCAGCTCACAATCTGCCTGAATCAGCTCCAGGGGATCCAATGCCCCTTTCTGCCTCTATAAGCACACACATGGCACATACACACACATGGCACGCACACACACACACATACACACACACACATACACACACAAATAAATAAGGAAATAAAAGTATATTTGTTTGTTTGTTTGCTTGCTTGTTTTATATGTAACAATAAAGAATAAGAATGTAACCATTCTTATTCAAACCACAACAACCATACACATTAAATAAGTAAATAAATAAGTAAATAAATAAAAAAAACTTTTATTTATGTGTGTGTGTGTGTGTGTGTGTGTGTGTGTTTAAAGGTGTTCTGAATCAAGAACAGCTTCTTTAAAATTTGCTACCTGGGGGCTGGAGAGATGGCTCAGAGGTTAAGAGCACTGGCTGTTCTTCCAGAGGTCCTGAGTTCAATTCCCAGCAACTACACGGTGGCTCATAACCATCTATTCATAGATGGGGATCTGATGTTCTCTTCTGTCGTGTAGCATACATGCAGGCAGAATACTGTGTATATATAATAAATAAATAAACCTTTAAATTTGCTCTCTGCACGTCTGTTTTTAGGGATCCTACAAGACAAACAGAGAAAGATGAAGACAGAGTCCAAGAAACACAGGCCCAAAGAGAAATTAAGGGGACCCTGAAATAACGATGAAGGGGGGATCTCAAGGAGAATACTGTTGGGTGGAACCACTGTCTATGGTCTCCAGGGAATGTACCACCAAGACTGAGCAGGCCTGACTTTGAAGTGGCAAAGCTTTGAAACTTCAAAGCCTGCCTAGAGTGACATACTTCCTCCAGTTAAGGCCACACCTCCTAAACATGCCCGAAGAGCACCTCCAACTGGGGCCTAAATACTTAAGCACAGGAGCCTCTGGGGTCCATCCACATGCAAACCACCAGAGATGGAGATCCCTTCAGCTCATACAGGGTCTCTCAGTGGGTGCCCAGGAAATATTTGAACAAATATATGAGATGTGTGACAGAATAGATGCCCGGAAGGGTGAACAGGGGAGCGGCTGTGATTCGTAAGTGTCAATGCTCTTTGTGTTGAAGGCTATGTTTCTCTAAGGCCACAGAAAACCCAGGAAAGGCTGAGAAGGGAGAAAGGGTCAAAAACAAAATTGAAGCTATTAATCTGTTTTCTAAAAGATCTGGGTGCTGGGAATGGTGTCACACATTCAATCCCTGCACTCAGAGACAGAAGCAGGTGGATCTCTGTAAGCTCGAGGTCAGCTTGGTCTATGTAGTAAATTCCAGGCCAGCTGGAGCTACACAGTGAGATTGTCTTAAAAAAAAAAAATCTGGGAGATGTCTATCCCTGAATGAAACCTTGTCCCGAACACTACCCTGTCACCAATACCTTACCCCAGATCTAAGACCCACCCTCTGAGCACTTACCCCAACAGCTGAGATGCCCAACACTAGGGGGCGCTCTTCCATCACAGTGGCCCTGTCCTCACCCCTCCCCTGGGGGAAAAAAGCAGAGGTCCTTTTCTATAAAGTCTGGAACCCCAGAAACTCCTCATGTTGGATGCAGCTTCCTGTCACGGCTAGAGCGTCTTCCCGGACATCAATGGCTCATCCACTAAATCAGCATCCACCATTCTTAGTTTCACAGCAAACAGAGGAGTCAGGGGCTAAATTAATCTCTGTCTTAGGCCTGAAGAGCTCTGGGCGCCCTTCTTCATCCTCTGTGTGGCAGCCAGCTAGAGAATAAACTAAAGGGTATCCTTCTGCAGTTTCTTCTTATATGCCAGCATCCGTTTGCCATGTCTTCCATGCGGAACTAGGTTCGTGGCTGGTCTGGCCACATGTGCACGCACATGGGGAAGGTAATGGAGCAGTGGGCAAAGCTCCTCTCTCCTTACCATGTCCATGGATAACCCCACTCCCTGCAGCATCACCAGACTGAAGACCCACAGAGGGGGGCCAGAGGCTCAAGGAGTCCATGCAGCCCGGAAAGCCCGGCTCCTTCGGTTGTAGGAAAGCTACTCCATACCTTCACAGACACGGGGGCCTTAATTCACAAATGCTCCATCGGTTGAGGATTTAACCCCGAGGACACAGCCCCTTCCCAGCTACCCTACGTGAGCCTGCTGGTCTGAGGCCTGGGAAGAAAAGGAGGAGGTCACAGTGATGGAAAGGTGGGCTTGGGAGATGGAATCTAAAGCAGAGGTAGGGGCCATGAGAATGAGCAGAGAGTGTGCAGAAGGAAAAAGAAACACACAGAAGGCTCTTGCTTGGCTCTTCCACCACTGGAACAGAGAAGGGTTGGTATTTTCATCTCTGTGGCACTTACATCAGCTCTTCTAGTGTTTTGTTTCTGGCCCTGGACACTAGTCGGCTTCCTGTTCCCATAACCTGTCAAGTAGAGTGTCAAGGGAAGCTGGGAAGGGGAATTTCACAACCAGCTGGTTTCCTTTGATGTTGCCACGGGAGCTCCAGAGTCCCTCCCCCAACCAACCAACCATTTGGGAAGTAAGGAAGCCGGTCTCTACTGGGTAGCTCAAGGCAGGGGGGCTCCGCAGAGGACCTGCCCTCACATTCCAGCAGGGGGCTGGGAGGTGCAGCCGCCTGATCAGGATGAGGAGGGAGGAGAACAATTTGCTAAGCCCAGAACACACCTCGGATGCAACCACACCCCTGTGAGCTGAGCTCTCCAAAGCACTGGCTTTCTCTGAGAACTGGGTCAGCTTTGCAGCTATCCCCGGGCAAGTTTCCAAACCCCAGCAAGTCCCCGGAGTCACCCGGGAAGAATCGTTACCTGCAGGGGGTGGGGAGAGATCAGGGAGAGAGAGACTGAGGTGAGTTAGGACGCTCCTGCCTCCCTACCAGGGTCTCTCTCTCCCTGTTCCCAGGGAAGATGGATGTGCAAGCAGGCTGGCCACCCCGGGGCCCACCTGTGTTTAAGCTCCCCTGGGACATTTGAGACAAGGCCACGGTCTCAATCCAGCGCCCTGTAGAGCCAGGTGTGGCTGCCAGCTCAGGCAGATTCCACTGAGGCCTCAGGTCTGACCTTGCCTCAGAGGCCCCGCCCTTTATCCTTCCTGCAAAGAGGAGAAAAAAAAAAATGTGTGTAAATTCTACTTGAGACTCCCTCCCCAGATTCTGTCCCTTTGAGCCACATACCTAAACTGATGCAGGGCTTGTTTTGGACTGAAGCAGGCTTGCCCACCCCCAAAATGAACCTTTGGATTCTAGCTGCCTTAAATTGGCCCCTTTCTCCAAGTATCTCAGGAATGCTTGTTCCGTAAAACATCTTGTTAGGTGTCCCTTCAGTGAATCCCAGGACTGCGCCATATGGCCTTTCCCCTGATTTTGTAACGCAGAGCATATGTGCCCGCACCTAGTAGGTGTCTCTTCACCAAGGGTTTCCAAGAATGCTGCCCATGAAGTCAGGACACCTGGGAACCTCTTCTCTAGTCTTTGTCATAGGCTCCTACCGCAGCTAGCGGGGACAATGGTGTGTGTGTGCGCGCGCGCACACGAGCCACAATTTCTCTTTGTAAGGTAGCCTTTAGCTTGGGACATTTGTTATTTTCTCATCTGTGTCGGACACAATCAGGATCTAAAACGCAATAACTGGATTTCAAGTAAAACATATACACATTTTTCTTTGTTTTTAGACTTTTCATTTTATCTTGCATGTATGAATGCTTTGCTTGCGTGTATGGTTGAACACCACATAGTTGCCTGGTACCAGCATAATTTAGAATTGCCTATCAGATCCCCTGGAACTGGAGTTACAGATGGTTGTGAACCATCAGGTAGGTGCTGGGAACTGAAGGCACATCTCTAAAGGCAGCAAGGGCGGTTAACTCCTAAGGACCCGCTCGCTTTTAAAGGAAAGCTTTATGCAAAACTAGCCACATCCCTGACTATGGAGTTTGAAAGGTTTCTTGTCCTTGGTCCCCTCCAGCAAACTCGGGAATTGAGAACGCCGAGGGAAGGACCTGGCCGGCCCGCAGCCGAAATTGGTCCTGATTCTAGGTGGATGGGGCTGAGGAATGCACGCTCTAACCAGAAGAGGGAGGAGGAGGGGAGTCAGAGCAGCTAAGCTGGAGGAGTCTCCTGGGAAATAGAAGAGTCCAAATGACAAAGGAGTCTATTCCACACTAAAAGCCAGAGAAGCGGAAGACAAAGAGGGTTGGCTAGGTGTAGACGAGGTGGAAAAGACATTGGAACTGGGGACAGGTAGGTGGAAGCAGACTCGCTGCATTGTCAGGTTACGGAGCCCGGATTCCGAAGACCAAGAAAAGAGACCTGGCTTCCTCGGTTACTCTCTGTGTGACCCTAAATTGCTTAAACTCTCTGAACCTTGGTTTCTTATTTATTACAGAGATGATGAGAGCACCGTCGGAGGGTTACTGGAGTCGGATGGCCGAGTAAAAAGCAAGTGGTGACCCGCCGCTTGTTTGGCTTAAAGATGAGCGGAGTCAGGAAGGAGTTGGACCGAGTGCCCAGTGAGTGGTTGATTCATTTGGGTAGTGGGTTAAATCCACCAGATTTTCAACCCAGATTCACACACTTCCTGTAGAGGCAGGATTGAAAGAGCTGGCCAAGGTGTTTGTAAACAATAAAAATGCAATTCAAAGTTTGCCGCTGGGGGGTGAAATAGTAGGAGTTAGGAAAGAGGCTGGGCAGCTGCGGGCCGAAACATCGCTTCGCCTGCAACACTGTCAAAGTTGGGCGGATGTGAACGGCTTTGCAGTCCTCCCGCCATCTCCAAAACGCCACAGACTCCTCCTGCAGCCACCATAGGGGCGTGAGAGGCTTATCCCTGGAGTCGTCCCTCGGTGCCTGTAGGAATGGAGGGTGAGAACCGGGTGCGGGAAGTGGTGGGGCGATCTTGGGACGAGTTGGTTAAGACACTCCCAACAGCTAGGACACAAAGCAGGGTGGCAGGGAATGCCGCACGGCCGCCAAAGCCCAGAGTGGCAAGGGGACAAGGCTGAGGCCAGCCCAGCGGCCAGCCGCAGCGCCGCCTCCCGGGAGGAAGGCGGGGGCTGGGCCCGGGAGCGGAGGGAGGCGGAGAGCGGAGGAGGGCGGCGCGCTGAGAGGTTATTTGTGGTTCGCTTTGATCCCGAGGGGGAACCTGAAACTCTCACATTCCTGGCATAGCAGCCGCCTCCAGCGCGGGCTGACCTAGAGGCTGCGCACTGGGGCGCGAGCAAGCAGATCGTCGGCGCCACCGACTAGTGCGCACCTCCGTTGCCGACCGTACCTAAGCCGAACCGGGTCTGCGTGCGCCGGCAGCCGCGGGCCGCAGCGGTAAGCAAGGTGCGGGGCACTCCGGGCAGTGTGCGAGGCCGGCGGGGACACTTCCCAGCGGCACCCGGACACCGCGATCAGTCCGACTCTTTCTGGAGATCGGAGCTGGGATGGACGAACCTCCCCGGGAGCGGAGCGGGGAGAGGAGACTGTGCACCCTTTCGAGCATCGATCTTGGGTGTCTAGCCCAGGCTGCTCGCGCTTTTGTGGGGGTGAGGACACGATTCTCCGACCCACTGGGGCTGGAGGAAGGACAGAAGTGTTTGGGAGTGTGCGTCTCGCGTACGGGGCAAGTGAAAAGCTGCGGTAGGCATATCTTGCTGAATTACGGGGTCACCGTGGTTGCTTTGTCTGGATTGGGGATACAGGTGGCTTTTACCCTCAGCTAGCTCAAGAATTCCTCTTTGTCTTCCTTGGAAAATCCTCTCCGGAGCCACGAACTGGCTCTCACTTAGAAAGAATGCAGCCTGCTGTCCAGTCCGGTGACGTCAGCGCTGAAGTATTTGGAAAACAAAGAGGGTTAGAGAGAGAGGCGGACCCGCGATGCTAAAAGACCTCTCGCGGTTGCGGGTTTTGCTCGCCCGGGGCGCTCGGGCAGCCACCGGTGCTAGTGGTCTGCCTCGGTAGAGGTGGGTAACGCGGGGACCCTGGACTGGCCTGGTTGACTTGGAGACTAGCGTTGGTTCCTTTTGCTGGAGTGAGCCCAGGCCAAGGCCAGAGACGCATGTTTGCTTAGAAAGGTGGCTGGTTTTCCGAGTGCAGCGCTCCAGAGCAACCCAGGTACAGCGCCCGCGTAAGGAAGTTGATTTTTAGTAACTGCTCATATATAAGTATTTGAAAGATTGTGCATCTAGGGGATTCGACTGGGACGTTTGTGCGATGAAAGGCCTCGGAAATGTTCCGTGCTCCGAGAGTCTGGCTCATAGTTGGCGCGCCTGGAATCTGCAGAGAAGACTCAGCATTCCTTCTAGCCGCTCCCGGATCCTCCTTAGCGCGAGTCAGCCCAGACAGTGATTAACTTAGGACGTACCGCGTAGGAAAAGCTGCGTGCGAGCAGACTCTTCAAGTCTTACACATTGTAGGGTGCAGTGTGTGTGTGTGTGGGGGGGTGAATTCGTTGCCGGCTTGGGTAGCGTCAGGGCTCATTACCTTTCTCCAGCTCTGCCAACATACCATTCCCAAACACAGGGGGCTAGCATTATGTATGGTACAGAAAGGGGCCACCACCCCCCTTCCTGCGTCTCCCCCCTCGCCTCATAACCCCTGCAACTGGTATAGGTAGTTGTTACTTGAATATCAACGGAGATGCAGAGGGACCATCCCCTGTGTGCCTCTACCTTACACGTAGGGAGGGGCTTTTCTTTTCTAAGTAGCAAATGTGTATGCCAAGAAAGGAGGTTGGTGGTCATGGAAAATGTTTTCCCTGGCTCAGTTACTGCAAGCTCCCCTCGGCCTCCTCACCAATTCCCATGCGGCTTCTCTTGCTGCTCATCTTGCAGAATGACTGCTAAGGTCATCTGCGACTGGGAGACTCAGATTTATTTTATCAGCAGCCTTTGAGCCCAGGGTCTGGTGAGGGGGGTGGACTACCCCTGGCTCAAGCGTCTTTATTCTAAAGAGTCAATGGAATTATTTGCTGAGGGCTTCTTTCTACTGAGCTACATTCTTTCTTTGCTGCCTGCTAGTAAACTATTGCTACGTGGTTGAATTTGATGGACGCCTGTCCTACAGTCGCTCATGAGATTGCTTGGGGTAATGGCTGACTGCTGGAGACTGTGATCTGAGATAGCCTTCTGGTTTTCTGTTGAATACCTGTAGGGTCAGTTAAATCTCCATAAATGTTACAATGATAAGCATTTGCCAAGGATTTATAGCATAGCATAGCAGGCGCTCAGCTTTTTACATTTCAACTCCAAGAGGCATATATATATATATATATATATATATATATATATATATATATGGCAAACTAAGGATCAGAAGCTCAGTAAATAGCTGAACCAATAGATGGCCATATTGGCACTTGCATCTGGACCTGTGTAAAACCACCCACCTACCCATCCCGCCTCCTCCTTCATCCAGAGTGTTCCTGCAAGTGCCCCTCCCTCCTTTGTATGTGCTTCCATTGACTGCCGTTCTTTTTTGTCTCTTAGGTGCTCTGAGACCAGGTGCCTGCTGGCCATTGTCTAGGCAGGTGTGTGCAAGCCAGAGAAGCATGAGGACACTGGAAGACTCCTCAGGGACAGTCCTGCACCGCCTCATCCAGGAGCAGCTGCGCTACGGCAACCTGACAGAGACTCGCACTCTGCTGGCTATCCAGCAGCAGGCCCTGCGGGGTGGGGCCGGAGCAGGGGGCACGGGGAGCCCCCAGGCCTCCCTGGAGACCGGAGCACCCGAGGACAGTCAGGTGCTACAGCAGGCCACCAGGCAGGAGCCCCAGGGCCAGGAGCATCAGGGTGGAGAGACACACCTGGCAGAGAGCAGGCTGTACCGGCTGTGCCCACAGCCCAGCAAGGGAGAAGAGCTGCCCACCTATGAGGAGGCCAAAGCCCATTCGCAGTACTACGCAGCGCAGCAGGCGGGGTCCCGGCCGCATGTTGGGGAGCGGGATCCTAGAGGAGGGGTGTCGGGAGGCAGCCGACGACAGGATGAAGCTCTGCGAGAGCTGAGGCACGGCCATGTGCGCTCCTTGAGTGAACGGCTTCTGCAGCTGTCCCTGGAAAGAAACGGTGCTCGGGTCCCCAGCCACATGAGCTCTTCCCACAGCTTCCCTCAGCTGGCCCGCAGCCAGCAGGGTCCCCAAGCCCGTGGGCCCTCAGCTGAGGGCCCAGAGCCCCGCGGGCCACCACCTCAGTACCCACATGCTGTAATGGCTCAGGAGACTGCGGCTGTCACTGACCCAAGATACCGTCCCCGAAGCAGCCCACACTTCCAGCATGCTGAAGTCAGGTAACTCCAGATTTCTTTCTAGTTCGGTCTCCCAGGAAGAGAACCCCAAGGTCATATATATATATATATATATATATATATATATATATATATACACATACCGTGGAGCTCAACTGTCATGATCCCAATCCCAGGGCACCCCTACCAGCTCCTGGGGCTGTCTGATCTAGATCTACCCTCTTGGGGGGAGCTGGGGGCTGGAGAGTAGAGGGATTTAGCTGATCCAGTCGTGGTAGCACACGCCTGTAATGTTTAGGTGAGGCAGGAGGATCACACACTGACCACCAGCCTGGGCTAAGTAGTAAGACTATCTAAAACAAAAAGAAACTGACATCATTGCTTTAACTCAAAATATACATAGTACTGTCTAGAGCATGCAAATGAGGAGGGCTCCCGGGGGATGTGAATGGAGTTCAAAGGTGAGCATTTCTTTTTTCTAAGAAAGAACTAATTAAAGACAATAGGAACCCTTACCAAACTTCTCCTGAGTTAAGTAGGCCAAAAGTGCAACTTCTTGAAGGTTTTTAAGAGAAGGTGGACATTTTTGTTGTTGGCCTCATCATTGGGAGGTGTTGCTATTGAGATTGAAAGAACTAGTCGCTGGGCCACTTCTGTACAGCTGCTTTGTCTGCCAGTTAATTACTTACTAGGTTTTCCCTTGTGCTTATGGGCCTAAATGAGTGAGTGAGTGAGCTGGTGTGTGTGTGTGTGTGTGTGTGTGTGTGTGTGTGTGTGTGTGTGTGTGTAGGCTCAGGATGCTGTTGGACCAGAGTAGTGAGTGACTTGGCTTGACTGAGTGTGAAGTAAACTCTTGAGTTTGAGTGTGTGTGTGTGTGTGTGTGTGTGCGCGCGTGTGTGTGTGTGTGTGTGTGTGTGTGTTGGAGGGCATGATATGATTGGCTCTTAAGAGATAACAATACTAGCTTTAGAGAATGGGTCATTGGAGCTAGACTGGGAGCCCAGTGAGTACAAGCAGGAAGCCAGATCACTGCAGGAGTCCATGTTCCTAGAAATGAGGGGCTGCCTTAGTCATCTTTAGCAGCCCCTGCACCTTTTCCAGAGAAACAGGCACCATTGCTGTTATCTCCCTTGGGGTGGGGTGAGGTGGGGCTCCAAGGAACCTAACTGGGGGACCCTCTGGGTTCAAGGTCCATGTGTGGCTCACTTTCACCCATGCTGAATCCTTATTTGGTCTCTCCATTTCCCACCAATTGGTTTTCTTCTCTCTGGAAGAGAATAGTGGCCCTGGGCTAGGGGAGACGGGGGTGGAGCCTCGTGGGTTTACTCCTCCAGCCTCCACCCCCCAGACCCCCACCTCGCCTCCCTTCTCAGGGCGGGTCAGGAAGAGTTTATTCTTTTGGACCAGCCCTATTGAACCCTGCCAGGAAAAGATAATATCCAGGCAAGGAAGTGGGCTGTTTGCAGGAGAACAAAAAGATAGGGAGGAGGGCAGTGGGAAATGGAAGAACCAGGAGCACGTGTGAACGGAAAGAAGTCATGGCCAGTCTTCTCTGGAGCTAGATCATTCTTGAAGAATGTCAGTTGTGTCTGCCTGGCCTGTGGTAGGGAGGAGGGGGATAACAATTATCTGAGGCCACCCTAAGAAGGACCACACTTGGCAGCGAGGGAGAGTTTAGTCAGTCCAGTGGCAGCCCTCTTCCCTGTGCTCCCTGGAGCTGATAGGAGGAAAAAGGACGGACAGGCTTTAGGGACTGAGTCAGGGGCTCAAAGAACAGGGGAGCAAGCCATAGGCTTGAGGGGTGATTTTGGACACTGGGGATGACAGGGGGCATGAGAGACCCAGAAGTGAAATTCAACTTCCAAGAGGCTTCTAGAACATTCTTCGTACAACTGAGGAAGGCAATTGTGACACTTGGGGGTCACAAGGCCCCCAGAAAGGGCCTCTGGCTACCTGGGCCTCACTCTGTTCTCTAAACATAAGAGTGTACGGATGTGTTACACTCATGGCCAAGGGCTGAGAGAACACGGTCCTGAACTCTGCTGTGGAGCTAATCCAAGGGTTGCCCCTTAATGGAGGTGATCGCCATCAGAGATGGAGACTAGACAGTCGTGGGTGAACCCGCTGTCACCGGCCATTCGGTCAAGCCTGGCTTCTGTGGCCATAGACCCTTGTGATGTAGCAGACACAGGTGATACTTGGCAGCCACAGCACTGGTCCTGCTGAAGGCCTAGCAGCTGGAGCTGAACTCTGTTCCCCCTGGCATCTGATTCCCTGCTCTAACCTTAGCTGGGGTCTTTGAAAAGAATTTCGGTAGTTGGGGGTAGCAAGACCCTAGAAACAAAGAGGAGAAAACTCAGGTGAGCTGTGTTAGCTGACTTGGCTTACCTGCTAAAATCCACTAGTAAGCGCTCCTCCCGTGGCCTGGTACTCTGTGTGGCTCCCATTCCCAAAGATCCTTCTATCAATTCAAAAGGTCATGAGCGCTGTCTTTAAAGGTAATAGTCAAGCTGTATTTGCTTAGGACGACCCAGGTTGCTTGGGCTAATTCCTAAGACAGCTGTGAACAGGATGAGCTCTTGGATGCAGCGCCACCCTACCCCACATCTGTCCTGCTCTCTGACTCCTGAGTCTTAGGCACATATCTTGTGGCACAACCCCTCCCTCTGGTGGCTGCCTAACACTGGGGAGGCTCAGTCACTGGCCATAATAGCCAGGGTGCACTGTTTGTCTCCGTCTCTGAGCTTCATTCACCTCTTCTTTCCCAGGATCCTGCAGGCCCAGGTACCACCGGTGTTCCTCCAGCAGCAGCAGTACCAGTACCTGCAGCAGCCCCAGGAGCACTCTCCACCCCTCCATCCGGCAGCTCTGGGCCATGGTCCCCCAAGCTCCTTCAGTCCACCTGCAGTGGAGGGACCACCCAGTGCCCAGGCCACCTTGGGCAGTGCCCACCTGGCCCAGATGGAGACTGTACTGAGGGAGAACGCCAGGCTGCAGAGGGACAACGAGAGATTGCAGAGAGAGCTGGAGAACATGTCGGAGAAGGCTGGCCGCATAGAAAAGGTGGGGACTTCGAGGACACTCCTGGGCGGTGGGCAGTGCAGAGGGAGGCAGAGGGGCGGGAAAGCCTATCAGGCTGCCTTTTGCACCACATTCTCCTCCCTCCCCCCCCCCACACACACCCCAAGCTGACTCCAGACAGCTGAGGCCCAACCAAGAGGCCTGCCCTGATGCATGAGCAGTTGCTGGCCAGTGGTGGTTAGAAAGGACTCATTCACTAGCTTCCTGCACACTTGTACCCTTGCCCTGCGCAGCCCCTCCTGTGGACACCTCCCACAGAGAGCCCTTTGTGCACCCACACAACAGCCAGTCTGTTCCAGGCCAACACTGGCCAAAGAGAAAGTCCCTCCTCTCAGGGAAAAGAAAAAGCAACAGCGTTGGCAAAGCAAGCCAGCCAGGAGCACGTGGAAGACCTGTGGCTTCCAAGTGGGAGGGGCAGCCACATGTTCTGGGCAGAGGCAGCTCAGGCTGGGGTCTGGCACCCCCCTACTTCCTCGGTGAAGCCTGGCCAATTGTGTACTAAGGTTCAACTTTAGCAACAGCCTCAGGCCTTCTACTTACTGTCTATCTACAGTGTTCTGGATAGGCTGAGCTACCTAGGCGCTCTCATCCCTGGTCCTTTGTAAACACTAGGCATGGGGCAGGCTGGAGGTAGCCCCGTTGAAGAGCATCTAGCCCAGGGTCTAGGCAGCAGTCTGGTCTACCTAAGAGGCTGCAGTCCTATGATGATCTCAGTAAAGCCACTGGCCTCCCCTCCCTAGACCCTTCCTGAAATGGAATTTATTGTCTGTCTCTTACAGCTGGAAAATGAAATCCAGCGGCTCTCTGAGGCCCATGAGAGCCTGATGAGGACCTCTTCCAAGCGTGAGGCCCTGGAGAAGACCATGAGGAACAAGATGGATGGTGAGATGAGACGGTTGCAGGACTTCAACCGAGACCTTAGAGGTAAGAACCGGACACGTGGGTTGGGGGCGTTGGAAAGACACTATCTGTCAGACTTTGGGAGCTCTGTTTTCGGGGGGCAGGATTCAGAATCTGTGCTGTGCTATAGAGGCCTACATTAGCCCCCATCATTGGGCCCTGAGCTGAGCTGGAGCTTCTTTATATAATCCCATCTCCCCAGCTTAGAGGGTGCAAACCTACAGTTAGGACCTGAGGGTAAAGCCCAGGCTGACATCATCCCTCTATTGTAAAACATCTTTTCTCCTTATTTGAAACAGAGAGATTGGAATCGGCAAACCGCCACCTGGCAAGCAAGACCCAGGAAGCCCAGGCGGGCAGTCAGGACATGGTGGCGAAGCTGCTTGCTCAGAGTGAGTAGGGGGCCAGCTGAGAAACCTGGGTGGGGGTACAGGCAATGAGGCCACAATGATGTGACCCCACTACCACCGCCACTCCCTTCCCCTTCTGGTTTAACCCACCCCTTGCAGAGTGGTACAGATTCACTGAATGGCTGCTGTGGGAAGGGGTGGTTTCCAAAGATGAATAGACTAGGGACTAGGGAGCCCTAACTGGCTGAGCCACACAGTATGGATTCTCAGTTCCTCCTGTAGGGAGGCCATGAAAGTCCTAGCCGTAGGACAATTAGGGTTCTTCAAAGAGTTTTCCTAGGAATGCCAGACAACAGAAAGGTGGGGGACAGGGGAAGCTGCAGGGCATGGTCCAACTGGTGAAGCTTCCTGGGATAGCCACAGATGGGTTTAGTCAACAGCTATGGTCTAAAGAAAGTTTCTCTTTAAACCAGGGAGGTCCAGGCATCCTGGAAGCTTTATAGACTAATTGATTTGTTCCTTCATTAGTGGAGCCAGGCTAAGCACCTGGCCAGCGCTGGGCTGAAGGTGAGAGAATTCATCCAGAGGATGGCAGGGAGGTGAGACAGGAGCTGAAGGCAGGAGCAGGTTTTCACAAGTTCAAGGGGAAAAGCGTTCCTGAGAGATGTACCTGAGGGTTAGGAAGCTCCTGGTGACCCTGGGAAATCTGGGGACAGCAGAAGTATGGAGGCAGCAGAGGAGGCCTCAGACACTGAGGGGAAATGGCAGACTTGTAGGTAAGAAGGTGTTCAGGAAGAATATGTATGAGAGTACTTTGTTAGGGGTGCCTAAAAAGGGAAAGACTCTAGAGAGAGGGGTTTCTGGATGCCAGCTGCCCCACCCCCTTCCTTCAGGGACTTAGAGTGCTTGCTAAGAAGCCTTTGGCAGGGAACGGGCTCAGATTGGGTAAGACCTGTGCTATCCACTACTACCTTTCAAAACGAGGTGGTTAAAGGTCTCTGGAACGGAGGTGAAGGGGAAAGGGGTGTGTCGCCTCGGGGTTTGCCCTTGGGAGTCTGTAGAAGCACCTACTGCTATGGGAAGAGAGATTAGGGGTGCGTTGGTGGGAGGGGTGGGTTTTTGGAGCCAGCCTCTGGCGGAGAAAGGAAGTCTTAGGGAGGGTTTCTGGAAGCCTGCAGAGGGGGAGGGGGGGCAGAAGCAGCCGGGAGGCGTTTCCGCTCCCCGGGGAGCGAGCTAGCGCCAGGCTGTTCTTGGCTTCTTGCTGGAGCCATTAATCTCGCAGCCGCGGGTGACCTGGATGCCTGGCATTCCAGAGCCTCTGGGGCTGTTCCGCTCCCAGCCCGTCCCCCCTCCGTTCCCTCCCCTGTGCGCCTGACAGTGGCGCCCTTCGGCCCCGGCGGCGCCCAGCCTGGCTTTGGGAGGAGAGAGTATGAATACAAAGGGAGGCTAGGACCTGAATGTGGAGAGCTTGCTAAGTAGGCTCAGCCTCCCACCCCCAACCAAGGTATCTTAAGAGATTGTACGAGGCATCTGGAAACAAAACACAAACAAACAAACAAACAAACAAACTGGATCCACAGCTGGAGGAACCAAGAAAAACCATCGCCATTCCTAAAGGGTTGACCTTTTCTTCTGGAGGGTACAGAATTTCCCTATAACTGGCTTTCCCTTCAACGAGTCGTAACAGCAGCCCCCCAGCTCTGCCTGTATTGTCTGGTTTGGGCCTTCAGGAGCCCACTCTGAGGCCTGACATCTGGTGCTGCCCGCTTCAGACAGGACAAGTGTTGCCTTGGCCTGGCCCAGGATACGGAAGTGTCTACCTCCTAGTACTGCTAGGTCTGGAGTGTGGCCTGGGCATTATTCAGACAGACACACGCTGTAGGGCTAGTGGGTGAGAGAGGATGCTGCTTCCGGGTCCGAACCTGGCTTCTTCCCTCCACCCCACTCACCAAAGGCAAGCCAGCGGAGCATGAACAAGTCGTGTTAAAGTATCGTCGAACGGCCCCGACTTTTCCCTCCACACCGAAGAGTGAGGCCAGCTAGGCCGATTGCAGCCTTCGGAAGGGCAAAGGAGATACCCTATATAAGGCCTCTACATACTAGGGCCATGTCCTAGCCACACATAGCCCAAAGAAAGTTAAGTTTCTTCTGAATTCGAGAGCTCAGCAGCTGAGTGTGACCTTGTTAGTTACTGTTTTGGATAATGTAGAGCAATCCACTGTTGCAGAAAAATCTCACTGATAAAAGTTTTGTTCCACAACCCTGTTCCCTACGAGTTCTCCAGAGAAATAAGCAGCCATTCTTGGTCGAATACCCCAAGACTCCCAAAGGGCGAGCATCCAGGTTCTTTCTTGCCTTGGCCAGGCTGGGTGGAGAGGCTCCTCTAATGTGCAAAGTGCTCTGGGGGTGGCTGGAATCTTGGACACAAGTCTTTGGACCATCCTTTTCAGTGTGATGGATGGTTTGAATTCTCTTAAGATGTTGCGTGTGGGCCCCCAGACCATGCAACGAAAGGGTTACTGAACAGGAGAGGTTAGCGTCCGTAGACTGCACTTAAAGAGTCCAGTTTGGGCCGGGCGTGGTGGCGCACGCCTTTAATCCCAGCACTTGGGAGGCAGAGGCAGGCAGATTTCTGAGTTCGAGGCCAGCCTGGTCTACAAAGTGAGTTCCAGGACAGCCAGGGCTACACGGAGAAACCCTGTCTCGAAAAATCAAGAGTCCAGTTTGGCAGGCCTGTAAGGGGAAGGACTGCGTGTAAAGCATTATAGCCGGAGCTTCCCAGCCAGCCATTTGGTGCCTATGTTTCTTCCTCTATAAATCAGGAGGCTCAAATTCCACCTGGGAGATTAAGTGTGATAAGGTCAAAAGTGCCCGTCCTGCTTGATCAACGAATGACCTTGTCACAGTGCCCTAATCTATAACAGGTTGGCGCAGTATCCTCCTGAGCAATCTAGTTATCATGAAGCTTAAGGAAAATATATTTTGGTGATGGCCATGCCTGGCACAGTTAAAACAGCTGAAAGGCCACTTTGGCTTATTTGTTTGTTCCAGCAAGAGTTATGGGGTCGGGCTCTGCCGTTTCCTCTTACCTTAGTCTGCATCTCGCCGTACGTAACTCGCAGACGTGTCGAGGGGGAGAAGCCGTCGTCACAAGTGGGCAAAGGTGGCCGCCATCACTAACCCTCTCCTCTTTAATGTCTCCCCCGACAGGCTATGAGCAGCAACAGGAACAGGAGAAACTGGAGCGGGAGATGGCACTGCTGCGTGGCGCCATCGAGGACCAGCGGCGACGTGCTGAATTGCTGGAGCAGGCTCTGGGCAATGCACAAAGCCGTGCCGCCCGGGCTGAAGAGGAGCTACGCAAGAAACAGGCCTATGTGGAGAAGGTGGAGCGGCTGCAGCAGGCACTGGGGCAGTTGCAGGCTGCCTGTGAAAAGCGGGAGCAGCTGGAGCTGCGTCTGCGCACGCGCCTGGAGCAGGAACTCAAAGCCTTGCGTGCACAGCAGGTAAGCCCGGAAGACCTGTGCAGCTGGCAGTACCAGGCAGAATCCAAGGAGTCCCTGATCTCTAGTCTTTGTCTGTCCCCTTGGAAAGTCGATTGCTCGATGTCCCCCTTGGCTGCTTGGTCCCTCTCAGGCACCTTGTTTAGCAAAGGCTCTGCCTCAAACCCTACTGTGGCAATAACAGAGTTTGGTACCTTAGTACCAGTCAGTAGTAATGTTCATGCAGAAGGCTGGACCACTCTGATCCATCTTCCCAAAATAGGAAGGAAGGGGTCTAAGCCCTGAGTCTGTGCTTGGACATAGAATTCTCTTGTGTTTACCAACCAAATAGAGTTCTGTCTCTACACCCAACTTTACCGTGTCATAGAATTAGGGGGACCGCCGGGCGTGGTGGCGCACGCCTTTAAT
>NC_034599.1:95946625-95953349 GCF_900095145.1 Mus pahari
TTTCTGAGTTCGAGGCCAGCCTGGTCTACAAAGTGAGTTCCAGGACAGCCAGGGCTATACAGATAAACCCTGTCTCGAAAAACCAAAATAAATAAATAAATAGATAGATAGATAGATAAAAAGAAATAGAGGGACCAAGACTTCCTCCCAATGTGATTGCCACTCACATCCAACTCCCACTTCAGAGAATTGCTTTTTAGTCATATGTGCCCTAAGGAGAGGATGCAAGGAGCTTTGCTATCCCCTATATCTCTGGGTGGAAGTAGATAAGGCTGCCTGTATGTGCTACCCGTGACTGAACAGAGGGATGCATGTGTGAGAGTCATCGGGTGAGACTGAGGAACAAAGTCTCCCTCGTGCCAGCCTTTAACTTTACCCTTGACCATGTGCTATTCCTTGCTCCACAGAGGCAGACAGGCACCCTCACAGGTGGTGGTGGCAGCCATGGTGGGTCTGCCGAGCTCAGTGCCCTGCGACTGTCAGAACAGCTGAGGGAGAAGGAGGAACAGATCCTGGCTCTAGAGGCGGACATGACCAAGTGGGAACAGAAGTATTTGGAAGAGCGGGCCATGAGGCAGTTCGCCATGGACGCAGCTGCCACGGCGGCTGCCCAGCGCGATACCACTCTCATCCGGCACTCCCCCCAGCCCTCGCCCAGCAGCAGTTTCAATGAGGGCCTGCTGCCAGGCAACCACAGGCACCAGGAGATGGAGAGCAGGTACCACAGGGTCAGGCAGGGGTATCTGCGGTCAGGGGTGGATCAGTGCTACCCAGTCTCTTCCCGGTGTCCTTTGTCCCTGGTAAACAGGCCCCACCCATAGCAGCTCTGTATGTTTGACATTCCAGAAATTATAGACAATTGTTTCCCTGAGTGAATCTCTGGTATGCGCAGGCTGGAGGTGGGTGGGTACAAACTCTGACCACTTCTCCTTCTCTGTAAGAGATCTTCATCTGAGTCTTTCAATGAGGTGGGCTTACAAGGAGGCCAAGAGGTCCTGCCTGCCCCAGGGAGAGATGTCTGGGTTTCTTTGCAACTTCTGTGAGGTGGGTGTGGCTAGAGGATCTGAGCCTGTGGGTCTGACAGTGTGACCTCCTCCCTGACAGGTTGAAGGTGCTCCATGCACAGATCCTAGAGAAGGATGCGGTGATCAAGGTCCTTCAGCAGCGCTCCAGGAAAGACCCTGGCAAGGCCACCCAGGGCACCCTACGGCCTGCCAAGTCGGTGCCGTCCATCTTCGCGGCTGCAGTGGGGACTCAGGGCTGGCAAGGACTCGCATCCAGCGAGCGACAAACTGATGCACGGCCAATAGGAGGTATGGGGAGGTTTGGAGTGAGGCGGAAAGGTGTGGGAATTTTGGAATGCGTAATACCAGACTCTCAGAATCCATGCCCATTGAGACCAGGGCTTCCAGACCCCCTCTTCTAGGGGACCCCTCTTCTGGCTTAGCCTTTGATTCCCGTGACTGCAACCTGAATGGGTTCTGCTAGTAGAGTGGTTGGATGCTAGATCTGCAGCTGCTTACGGATAGACCTAGGCAAGGGTCTACTGTTCCTGAGCGAATACTAAGAAATTCCAAATTTCAGCTACAAAGAAGGGCCACAGAACATTGACGCCTATCCTGACCCCTCTTATTCCCATTTTGAAAGAGGAGTCTTTTCAGTCTATTAGACATCTTGCAGATTAAGAGCTACCCAGTCCACCGAGTTTGCCTGGGGTGTCCTCCATCGGGACCATGTCTCCTACATCAAGCTGTATCCATCAGTATCCATTCTTTCTTACAGACCAGGTCCCAGCAGAGGAGCCTCCGGCCACAGCTCCTCTCCCTGCCCACACCAAACATGGGAGCAGAGACGGGAGCACCCAGACAGATGGCCCTGCAGACAGCACCTCTGCCTGCTTGGCCTTAGAACCCGAGAGCCTCCCGGGGTGCAACAGTAGCCAAAGGACACCCTCTCTGGGTAAGCACCCCACTTGGTTAGATGGGGGTTGGGAACATGGTAGAGGTGCAAACTGGAATGCATGGGCCAGTTTCCCCCAAGTTTCCTCAAACTCATCCACCGTGGAAAGCCCCATGGTGCGAACTAAGGGTTGTTGGAAGTTGTCTCAATGGGAGACGGAAAGAAGGCAACGTAACAGAAGGCACTATAACTCCTCCAGAGTTGCCCTCCCATCCTCCTGCCAGTCCAAACACCTAAGATGAAGGAGCTTGGCAAGTGAGCCCAGTGGTGATCTTGGGTTGGGAAGCGATTTGGAAGAGCCCAGAAAGGAGAAACTTTAAGAGGAAGCCTTTTCTCTTTCTACTCTTGTTTCACATTCGCCCTTGCATAGCTGCCTGTGTGTGCCCTCGCGATCTCGGAAAAACCGCAGGCATGACGGGAACGCTGCAGCCTGCTTCTAACCCTGGGGGCACCCTTCCACTGATCACTCGAGCTAGTTCAGAGTCTAAACACAGGCAGGCTTCCTCGGCTGAGGGGAGGGGGAACAGCCTGGTGCTTAGTTGAGCCAAGGGAAGAGGAACCTGAGTGCTGAGGCAGCTTAGGGGAGGGAGTCTGTTATTAAAAGACCCTGTGTTGGGAGCTGAGGAGAACAAGTGGGTCATACTCACTGCATAGACTTGTCTTCTTGTTTTTTCTCCAGACTCTGTAGCAGCAACCAGAGTGCAGGATCTGTCAGACATGGTGGAAATACTGATCTGAAGGAAGGAGGCAGTGCCCTGGGGACCCTGAAGCCAGGCTCCCTACTTGGCATTCCGGCAGTTGTCTTCAAATGCTGTGCCTCACTTCCTCCAACCAGTGATGGCTTGGTGCATGGAACTCAGAGAGGAGCACCCCAGGGGAGCTAGAAAAAACCTGCACCCCCAGGAGACCGCTTTTTGGCCTATATTTCTCCTATGACAGTGAGGAAGGAAAAGCCAGACATCACCTGCAGCCCGAGGTCTGTCGCTGGAGCAGAAAAGAGCTAAGCCCCCTCCGTCCTCCCCAAAGGGAACAGAGAGCGGATTCCGGTTCCCAAGAATGGCTGGGCACCAGCCGAGCGGTCTGCAGGGATCATCAGGCCAGCTATGGTGTTCTGTGGCTAAGCATGGCCCCAGCCAACGCTCTTCAGTCCCTGACTGCCTTCTTCAGATCACTAAGACTTGAATCTCTTAGGGGAGACGATGGGAGTTTGAGTCTTTCGGGAGCCACCAGCGTGTCCCCTTGCTTGGAGTAGGTTAGAGGCCACTTGAGAGGCCCGCAGAACAGTGTGTTTTGTATATAATTCTCTTTTCTTGGGAACAGAAGACTAAGCAGGCTGGCTCAGATTTTCCTCTGGGGCTGTGCTGCCACAGTTCTCGAAATGTGTGGCAGGTTTACCAGATGTTCCTCTGCCTGCAGTTCCTGGCTGTGGTTTTCGAGACTGGTTGCCCTTCCTCTGTTTTTAGATCCCTGTGTTTCGTGCCCACAGGATTCTTATCACCAGCCTTTGTGAATGGCTCCATAGCTCCTATCCCTGGGACATCCTGTCAGTTTGGTTATAAACTGAGCCAGATGCGATGAGCCACCACAAACGGACATCTGTCATGCCCGGCACCAGGTTCTCTTTGAAGAAACTGGAGAAGTCGTTCTCATAAACGTATTCGTTCCCACCAGCAGGGACTGGGAGAGGGGGCTATATTGTTAAAAACAAATCGGTGAACTTACAGAAAAGTCCTCGCTATGGTGCCCCACCACAGAATGGCACCCTTAGAGGCTGGCTCCTCAAGTTTCGGTGCCCCAGCCCTGAAGTAGGGCCAGCTACTTGGAATTAGGTGAACTACCCCCACGTGGCAGACCACCAGCAGCAGTGACTTTAACTTCTGGTCTTAAAGCAACCCCCATTCAGCTCAAAAAGCGATTGGTGGATTTCAGATCTTTTGTGTTTTTCTCCTCTGGTTGTTTTGTTTGTTTTTCTTTCACTGTTTGAAGTTCTGTCTGTTGTTCGTTCCATTCCCATAGTTCTCTGCATTTCCTTTTTAAACATTTGCATTTGCTGGGCAATTGCGTATTTTTTTAATTCCCTTTCCCCTATGTAAAGCTGAGAAACACATCTGGTTCATGTACGTTGTTTACAAAGATAAAAGTTAAAAAAAAAAAAAAAAAAAAAAAAAAAGGAGGGGGGAAAGGGCAAAAAAATATTGAAAAAAAAAAAAAACAACTTAATATATTTTGGATTAATATTTGGTATTTCTTTTAAAGTATTTTTTTTTTTTGTGCTGTGAACGTTTTCTGCCAAAGACCATGACGTGTGTCTGTGTGTTTAAGTTATCATGAATATTTAAAGTGTAAACATGGCTGTTTTGTTAACGCCAATCTGTACCAGGATTGCTGCTGCATTCCACCAGGTATGACAGTATTTTAATAAAAAAAAAAAAAAAAGCTTATAAGGAGATGTCTGTCTATTCATTGGTTGAGACACAGTCTAGGTTTGAGCCTAAGTTGCCCTCAAACCAGAAATTCTCCCACCTCGGCCTCCTTTCCTATGATGGATTCACAGGCGTGTGCCACCACCCCAGCTACCAGACTGGTTATCTGCAAGGATGAAGAATGAAAGAGCATGAAGGTTTTGAGGGGTCACCCAGGCCTACTCCCCCCGAGGACTGTGACACGTCCAACTAGAGATTGTGTGAAGTAGTATTAAGGACAGTTTAAATGACATGGCTGCCCCTGCCACCACACTCAGCCTATGGTGATACAGAGGTCATCTGAGGGTAACCAGTTTTGATCTTGGTTGCTATACAGTAGGCAGAAGTCTGACATATTACCCCCTCTACCCTCTCATTCAGTGCACACAGCCCTTCCACATACCGTGTGGACCCTCCCACTGGATCCATGCACAGTAGGTCAGAGAGTGTGATAAGGTCTTGGGCACCTGTCTTTAGCCTTCTTTTGTAATACCATAACCATCCTTCCCAAAGTTCACAAAGTATATTTCTCCAACTCAAAAAGGGAAAGGAAAAACTACCCCTTAACCTCGGCACTGAATCCAGTCAGAATGCAAGTGGGTGGTCGTAAGGATGACCAGGGGACAGCAGACCACCAGATGGGCCATGAAGCCCACGACAGCAAAGTTAACCTGTGACCGACCATGGGTGAAGAGTTTTCAGGGCAAGTGAGGGGACTCACCAGCCACCTTAAGGAATGACCAAGCGGGAGTTCCAAAGAGGGCGTCTTTTGGCCAACCTGCTTGTCATAGGAATGGAATTCAACAGGTGGGTAGAATTCAGAACACACAAAGACTTCACCAGCAATCCTGCAAGTGACTATGGACTTTGCTGTCTGCCTTCTGCGTGACTTAGTCTATAAACAGTCACCTTTATATTTCCTATAGAACCGAAAGAAGGAAGAAATGAATCCCTGATATGCCCAGAAATTTTCCATGTATGTGTGTGCACGTCTGCACATGGGTCCCCCAGGGGAAGTGTAGGGGCAGCAATATTTTCTGTTTTCTACTCCTCCATGACCCCATGGGCTCCCTTGTGAGTTTTCTCCGGGAAGAAACTAAACAGGTTAGTCAGGACGCTCTGCAATCCTCCCTAACTGAGCCAGGAAACAGAAGCTGCAGCTGGTGGCCCTGAGTTGGAGAGGCCCTGAGGAGAAAGGTATTTGCCTCTGGGTGTCTGGACACCTGCAAAGGGGTGGGGCCTGGGCTAGAACCTGGGTGGCTCTGCTAGGCCTTTTGGAAACCAAGTTGGTCAGAGGGGACAACCTAATTTGAGCCCCAACCTTCCTGTCTTGTCCCCTGTCTAGGATGACTAAATAGGGCTGGGGGTGGGGTGGTGAAGCAAACCTATCCAGGAGCTGTATATGAGCTACTGGCCTGGCTTCTCTTCTCTCTCTCACCTTCTGGTTAATTATTAACTCTCCCTTGGCATGAGCATGTGCCAGGCTCAAAGAGCTTGCTAACAATGTGCCAGAACAGTGACCGTAAACAGAAACCCACAGATAACCAAAGCCTCTCCATGGGTCCCCGGGAACCCCAGCTGGACAGGGAACTCGTTTTCAGGGCTGCCACTTTGTCCCTTAGCCCAAGTGGGGGTCTAACGGACACCCAGTATCTTCACAGACCTTGCTGGGTGACCAAGCCTGCTGGAGGGAGTCCAGAGACCTCACAGCAGAAATGCCTTTTTGGACCGACTATATCTGGGTCTAACCCATGCAGAGTACCACAGTAACTAAGTGTTCAGCATCCTTTGGAAACAGGAAGACTTCATGCACCATAAAATCCCCCTTTTGAAGTGCGTATTTCCTTCAAATCCTATATCACAGAATTTACCTTAAGCCAGTAGTCAAGCATGGGTCAACTGACCCTCATTCCACACGGCCTGTTAGTCCCCAGGATGAATTCTTGAACTTTCTATAGCTGACAGGATTCCTCCCTACATCCTGGAGCCAACCGCTCTGGAACACACTTCCACCAGGCTGCAAAGGTCACTGTCTGCTCTAAGTTGGAGCCCTCTACCACTAGAGCCTTCCATCATGAATCCTGAGCCTGCTATGGGGCATAAGTTCTTCCCAAAGGAGCCAGTGAGTATTGGCTCTACAGAGAGATGCCTTTAAAAATGGCCATTCTGCCAAAAGCAATCTACAGATTCAATGCAATCCCCATCAAAATTCCAACCCAATTCTTCACAGAGTTAGAAAGAGCGATTTGCAAATTCATCTGGAATAATAAAAAACCTAGGATAGCAAAAACCATTCTCAACAA
>NC_034599.1:95956239-95957334 GCF_900095145.1 Mus pahari
TAATCGGCCATCACTGGGAATAGAGGCCCCTTGGTCTTGCAAACTTTATATGACCCAGCACAGCCTGGGCCAAGTAGTGGGAGTAGGTGGGTAGGGGAGCAGAGGTGGGGGGGAGGGGTATAGGAAACTTTCAGGATAGCATTTGAAATGTAAATAAAGAAAATAATAATTAAAAAAAAGAAAAAAGAAAAAATAAACAAACAAACAAACAAACAAAAATCTGAATCTTATTTAATTGACTTTCTAAGAAAAATGATGCCAAAGGTTGAGTCTGATTTTTGTTAAGGGACCTGTTAAGGCTTCATTATTGACTTCACATTAACTCCACTTAGGGGCACCGGGCATCATGCCTGCCCAAAGAGATGGTGTTTTAGGAAACGCCCGTGGCTGGGGCTTACCCTTGTATCTTCTAGGTGGGGCTTGGAGCTGGAGTAAGTTAAGGTCTATAGCACTAGCAGTGTAGAAGCCCGGACAGATCGGCCAACCTACGAAGACCTGAATCTACTTCAGATTGATGTCTTGGGCCGCCTCTGTGCCACAAAGCAAGCCTCCAGTCTCCAGGAGCAGGAGGGAGCCCAGGTGACAGTAGCTACTACACTGTTGAGGGGACTTGGTACTCCTCTACTCCAGCATTCTGCCAGTTTTGGATTTAGAGCAAGGCCAGTGTCATAATCTGTCCTCAGATAGGTTTCTTTTGCAAGTCCAAATGCTCCTACCTAAGGATGCATTCCAGGTTTATCAGGCAACCTTGTGATCACTTCCCTGTCAGGACTGACCCTTCCTGAGTCTTTCTGACCCATGACAATTGACATTTCTAGCTGAGGGAAGCCCCTATCCAGACCCTCCTCTGTAGTTTCTGCTTGTTTAACACGGTGTACTGTGGCAATCGTCTCAACAGATTGCATCAGCAGCAGGCATGTAAGCCTCTCTGTGGTACAGCAGCAGCTGGACAAGCCACTGCCAAAGCTGGCCCTGAGAACTATGGAGACCTTAATGTGTGTGTGTGTGTGTGTGTGTGTGTGTGTGTGTGTGTGTGTGTGTGTGTGTGTGTACAGGTACACATGCCCTTGTGAAGAGGCCAGAGGAGGATATTGT
>NC_034599.1:95957369-95969135 GCF_900095145.1 Mus pahari
GTGGCAATCGTCTCAACAGATTGCATCAGCAGCAGGCATGTAAGCCTCTCTGTGGTACAGCAGCAGCTGGACAAGCCACTGCCAAAGCTGGCCCTCCGAATTATGGAGACCTTAATGTGTGTGTGTGTGTGTGTGTGTGTGTGTGTGTGTGTGTGTGTGTGTGTGTGTGTATACAGGTACACATGCCCTTGTGAAGAGGCCAGAGGAGGATATTGTGTCTCCTGCTTTATCAATGTTTCATTCCCTGGAGACAGGGTAGCTCAGGGAACCTGGAGCTAAGCAGCCTGTCCTCAAGCTCCACCCATTCTCCTGTCTCTGCACCCCACAGGACTGAGGTTATAAGGCTCGCTATGGTCACGAGCATGGAGTCCAGGAATCCAAACTCAGAATCTCACATTTGCACAGCCCCAGAGCTTTCCTTCCTAAGGTGTGGGCTCTCTGCTTTTGTGTGGTTGACTTAGCTTCCCTCCATCCTATGTTTCTAAAGTGGCTGTGGTGTCTCTTTCTTTCTTCCTTTCACCATTCACTGATTCATTCATTCATTCATTCATTCATTCATTCATTCATTCATTCAATAACAGATGTTTACTGAAGCAGACCAGTCGATGTAAAGTGAATTCTGCTTCTGAACACGTACGTCCCAACCGTCTGTATGATCCTTGCATGTTCTCCCCAAGCCAAGCACAAAGGTGCTCAGAAGTGTTGTGTGAGTGAGTAGTCTAGAAGGGAACTGTGGCACATCTGTTTCTCTGGCTCCAGCTTTGATTAGGCATCAGACCCCTCCACACCTCCAGCATTGAAATAATACTTGGTGGGTTCGGCTCCAAGCATCTCGAGTGTCATTTCTGTGTCTAGGATGGATAGCATCTCCCACTAGCAGTATCTATTGTTTTCTCCCTCGCTTCTTTTGTGCTCCACAGGAGCAGAAGACTGAAAAGAGCTGCATTCCTGGGATGAGGGACATTTTTGTCTTTGTCAGGGGGGACATTCTTTAGGGCTCTGCTTAGTTGAGAAGGAGCCTCAGGTGAGGTGACACAATGGTGCAGAGGCATGCTTCCTGTCTGCAGGACAGTCACGTGTGGCCCTGAGCAAAATCCAGACTGTAGTCCCTGGGGATATTTTGACCAGAAGTCCCAAGCCCTTCCCCATTCACCAGACCCTCCTCATTCCCTGGAGGTGAGAGGATGACAGGGACTTTGTGGGTGGAGTCCTCCAGGTCAGAGGAGGAGAAGCTGAGCCCCAGGGCCTGGGCTGAGCCACAAGGAGTGCATGAACAGGCAGCTGTGGGTGTGTGAGCCCAGAACTGGCCACACAGGATGGCTGGCCCCTGAGTCAAGCCCAGGCACTGACAGCCATGTGGGCCTAAGCCAGCACAGCCGTGGGAACAGCAGGTCCCTCCACCCCTAAGGAAGCTGCTCTTGCCTGGAGCTATTCCTGCCTGGCTCTGCCAGCCCTGGGATCCCTTTAGATGCAGGCCAGAGGTGGGGGTTGGTACAAAGGCATTCTTTCTCAGGTTTATCTTCTGGTACTAAGGCCCCAAATTCAGATTAAGATAAAGACATCAAGTTGTCGGGGCTGGTGAGATGGCTCAGTGGGTAAAAGCACCCGACTGCTCTTCTGAAGGTCCGGAGTTCAAATCCCAGCAACCACATGGTGGCTCATAACCATCCGTAACAAGATCTGATGCCCTCTTCTGGAGTGTCTGAAGANGCTCATAACCATCCGTAACAAGATCTGATGCCCTCTTCTGGAGTGTCTGAAGACAGCTACAGTGTACTTACATACAATAAATAAATAAATAAATCTTTAAAAAAAAAAAAAAAAAAAAGTCATCAAGTTGTCAGTTTACACGGGTTCCCGAGATCATCCTGTAGTCCTTGGGTAGCGGGCTCCTTGCCCTGCCTCCCTGGAGACAGAACCTCTGAAATCAAGGGTCAGGGAGGGGGATGGGTTGCTTCCGGGGCTAGCCTTGAATTAGCTATTTTGCCAAGGAAGTAACCTTGAACTTTTGACCTTCTCACCTCCACTTCTGAAATGCTAGAACTACAGGCATATGCCATGATGCTCCTTTGGGGGACATTCAGGGTTGAACCCCAGACTTTGGTGACACGTGCACATACATATTCTTCTTTAAGCAAATCTGATAGGTGTGTCTTGTATATATGGGCACCACATTTGTACATTGCCCACGGAGGGTCAGCTCTTAGAAATGGAGACAGCCATGAGTTTCCATGGCTGCAACCAAACCAGGATCCTCTGCAAGAGAAGCCGTGCTCTATATGACAGACATCTCTCTGGGCCTCACACGCATGTTCTTATGAACTTGCATCTACATCTGCAACAGACATGCACAGGAGCCCTGAAACTACAGGCTCATCTGGGCACTGAGCGAATGCCATCCTCTTTGGTGAGTGGCAAGCGCGTGGACGAGAGGAAGTCTACACGTCTGTCCAAGTCTCGTCCCCAACACATCTCTGAAGGAGCAGGCAGCAAGCCAGCCCATCCTCTCTCTACCAGCTGCAGAGAGCACAACGCCAGGCAGGGTCAGGTTAGACAGGAATAACCTCAGAACTCCTGGGTCCTGACTCAACAGCAAAAGCAGACAGCCATACGCATTCTTGACAAGTAGGTCACCGTGGCCAGCCCACAGGCTGGGACCTAAGGTCTACTGGAAAAGATTTAGGGAAAAACCCAGGTGTTGCACACAGCCCAGAGTTTGGTTGGGTTGATGTCTGGTACATTAGGACTGGGAAACAAGTTTCACAGCACCACTGGGTATTGTTCCTGGGCCCCGAAGGCAGCTTAGGAGGGGCTGCAGTAGGGAGGAGCAAGGAGACCCAACCTAGCTGTGTACTTCCTGAGCCCATCTGCCTGCTAGGTGCTGTGCTGGGTGTTCTGCTGGGACACAGCCCTGCAACTTGACTTTTGTTGCTTCCATTTGACAGACATGGGGATTGAGGCTACATAGTAGCAGTAAATCCCTCTAGGCTGGGCCTTCTTAAACTTTTCACACACATACACAATAAATAAATGGAATTTTTAAAAGTGAATAATAGGGAGACAGGCTCCCTGAGTCCCTCTAATAAATTGGATGACTAATCTGAATTCTGGAGCCTTAATGGAGAGGCCAGTGGGAAAATATATAAAGATCCCTTAGCATGACATTTGGGATAGAGCAAATGTCCTTGGAGACATTGTAATAGTAATACCTTATTACTATTTTACTATTTTTTCCTATCACTATTCTAGAAGAAAGTCTAGCAGCCACATTCTATTATAACTTTCCGATCTAAACTTGGTATGGTGGCACATGTCTATGATCTCGGCACCAGAAGATAAGTAAAGGTAGGAAGGTAAGTTCAAGATCATTTTTAGCTACATAGCAGTTTTGATGCCATCCTGGGTTACATAAGACCTCCCACAAAGCAACTGGCACGCCATGGAGCAGCTGGAAGGGCTCCCCTTTACCTTCCACTGGACATACATACGAGACTATTTTAGACAAGTGGGTAAAAAGCTTTCCACCGTCTCCCTTAGGGACAAGGAAAGCCACTCTGTCTCTCCACCCATTGTCCCCAACATTTCAAGCTGCCCTTTAACTCTCATAGTAACATTGCTATTACAACACAAAAGCAGTGACACAGAAGAACACCAGAGACAGCCAGGGCCAAAGCCCTGCCTGCCAGCTCTAGAGTGGACCCTGGGTTCTGTCCCTGTGCAATGTGAAGTCTCTGGGCTCTGGTTTCAGTACTCCAGGCCCTGTGTCTTCCATGCCAGCCTCCCCAGAGCTGGGCAATGAGTCCACCTGGAATGTGTAACTGCTGTGCTCATAGCTGTGCTTAAAGAATTGGCCTCTGCCTTCCCCACCAAAGCTTCAGATCAGCAGAGACAAGGCCAGACGTTGACTGGGAACTGCCCCCCTCAAGTCAGGACAAGTGGGGCCTCATCTTGGGTGAGACCCGAGTGCTTTTTTGGAGACCAAAATCCCCATCACGTCACAGAGCCTTTATTAATGGTGATTTCATCGTGGTCCCAGTCAAAGGTGACTAAGGCCTTGAGGGAATTGAATAGAAGGAAAACAAGAGACTTGGGGGACTTTGAAAGTCTTGGGACAGTAAATGACACAGGTCTGGAGAGTGAAGAGACCACAACAGGATGCTCTGAGCAAAACTTCTTTCTTTCTCTTAAAAGATTTCTTTTATTATTTATGTATATGTATGTGTGGGTACCCTAGAGGACCAGAAGAAGGTGTCAGATGTTGTGGAACTACGGTGATAGATTATTGTGAACAGCTTGATGTAGGTGCTAGGAACAGAACTCAGGTCCTCTGTAAGAGCAGTGGTTAGTAAGCACGGGGCCGTTCTCTCTAGTCCTAGCAAACTTTCACAGCTAGAGAAGGTGTGGGGGCTGCCCATTCCAGCATTGTTTATAACAGTGAACAATCGAAAAATGACACTGCGGTCTAAGCACAGGGGACAGATGAAGAAACTATGGTTTAACCATGCACAGGCGAAACTGGTGGTTCACAGGTTGGTTTTCTGTCTTTTAAAGGTACATTTGGTTTCTTGCTGAGAGAGAGAGAGAGAGAGAGAGAGAGAGAGAGAGAGAGAGAGAGAGAGAGAGAGAGAGAGAGAGAGAGAGAGAACCAACAGGAAGAAGCTGCTGCCTCCATGAGGAGGCTGTTCCAGGTCGTCAAGTTCTCTGCCTCATCGTGGTCACTCACTATGGTCAGTCTTTATCATCACTGGATGCAGACCTTCTGTGTATGCTATTGTCTGGATCTGGAACGTTCTCCCTGCCTCTCTCCTAGCCCTCTGCCCTGGTAAGTTCTTCTGACCCCTTAGGAGTTAGCATTAACATTATCCCTCTAGGGAAAGCTTTTTGACTGTCCCACACTGAGTTAGGTCACCTTGTTTCATGTTCTCATTGTATCCCTGTAAAACCTCATTAGTGCCATTTAGGAGAGCATTTGTGACAACTCTCCCTCGCTGAGGCATTCCACCTAATGAAGGCAGAGGAACGTGGAAGATCTAAAGTCACTGTCAGAAGCAGGCCTCCAGGACCCGTGTCACCCTCGGACACCAAACCTGGTGAATGAAAAGCTTACAAAACAGCAGTATTCTCATAGTCTAGAAATGATCTTCCCTGGCTAGAGAGATGACGCGGTGGGTGAAGGGGCTTGCTGCACAAACATAAAGACCTGAGTTCGGATCCCAGAACCCAGGAAAAGGTAGGCTGTGACCTTAGAGCTGTGGAGAAGCTGCGAGGATGTGAAGTTAGAGGGATCTCTGGGGCTCAGGAACCACCAGCCTAGCTCTAGCTCAATGGTGCTTAACCTTCCTAATGCTGAGATCCTTTAATACAGTTCCTCGTGCTGTTGTCATCCCCCAACCACAAAATCATTTCATTACTACTTCCTAGCTGTAATGTTGCCACAGTTATGAGTTGTAACGTAAATAGCTGATATGCAAGGTATCTGGTATTCGACCCCTGTGACCCACAGATCGAGAAACGCTGTTCTAAGTTCAGGGAGGGACCCTGCCCCAAGGGAACAAGGTGACAAATTAGAGCAGAATACTCAGAATTCCCTCTGGACTCCCACTTCCACAAAGATGCATATGCCTATGCTCAACTTCTCCCTACCCCACACAGAAAAAAAAAAAAATGTATTGTTAAAGACAGTATCTCACAATGTGTCTCTGGCTAGCTTAGAACTTACTATGTTGACCAGGTAGACCTTGAACTCATGGAGATCCTCCTGCCTATGCCTCCTATGTGCTGGGATTAAATGAGTGTGTCACCAAGCCTGGCCCCAAAACATTTTTTTTTCATTCCAAAGGAATAAAATTGTAACTTCAGAATGTGTGGAGCAGTGGGCATGGGGGAATAAAGGGAGTGGGAGAAAACCCGCGTCCCACCAGAGTTCCGGTGCTCTGGGCGGGCGGACTCAGGACTGCCTGGGTGGGTGTCTGGCTGTGGAAAGCCACGGAACTCCAGCCTATGGTGGGGTAGACAAGGGGCAGTGTCTCACGGAGGCCAGAGATAACAGGTTCTCAGTCTCAGGCATCCCAGACACGGCTGGACATGGTGACCCAGGGGCGGTTCAGTCATCCCCAGGGCTGAAGGGAGGAGAGGGCAGGGGGAGAAGGGGCACTGGGTGGTTCCCAAGTGGGCAAGAGTTTTTGGTCCGGGTCTGTGGCTGAAGCACAAGAAGGCCTTCCGGTGGGAGGTTAGACTCAGCTCTTTAGGGGAAAGCCTAACCTATCGTTCAAGCACAGTGGGCCTTGATGAGCAGAGACAGTCTATGGTTTTAGAGCTTTATTGTAGAGAGGCAGGGGAAAAGAGAGAAGGTAGAAAGAGGGAATGAGGCCAGCCATGGCCACATGGAGAATGGAGGTAAGGGAGAGAGAGAAGGAGTGCTAGAGATGAGAGTAAGAAAGGTGAGGGCTGGTGAGATGGCTCAGAGGGTAAGAGCACTGCTCTTCCAAAGGTGCAGAGTTCAGATCCCAGCAACCACATGGTGGCTCACAACCATCCTTAACAAGATCTGACTCCCTCTTCTGGAGTGTCTGAAGACAGCTACAGTGTACTTACATATAATAAATAAAATAAATCTTTTAAAAAAGAAAAAAAAAGAAAAAGAAAGAAAGGTGAGAGCTTAAGGAGAAAGAGGAGGGGCCAAGCAGCCCCTTTTATAGTGGGCTGGGCTACCTTGCTGTTGCCAGGTAACTGTGGGGGTGGAGTCTAGCCAGAATGTCAGGAGCCTCGGGCTTTATCTGTGTGACTGATAGCCACAGAATTATGGAGTTGGGGGCCCTGTGGTGTCAGGCACCTGTCTCTGGGGATGTGGTTCACTGTTCCGTCCCTTGTAGAGTTTTCTACTGGGTCTCTGGAGCAAGCCCCATTCAACCAAATCAGGCTGCCTGTCACAGCCCCACAAGAGTGGAGAAATCTTAAGCCACAAGACCAAAGTAAACATCACCAGATATTGGGCATAGTGCCATCATGAGCCCTGGATATAATGTACCAAGAAGGGCAGGTCACATCTGTGGCTCCCTTCCCACTAAGGCACAACATGCATCTCCATATGAGAAAATATCACACAAATGCAAATTCTCAGTTGTTTTGCTTGAGACAGGGCCATCTTATATAGCCTAGGCATAGAAGAACTCATGATCTTTCTGCCTCTATCTCTCCAGTGTGCTAGGGCTACACCTGGCTAGGACTTAAAAACAAGAACCTTTCTATTCCATTTATGATTGGGGTGGGAGTACAACTTTCAGGAATTGTCCCATGTGAGCTCCACCTTCCATCATGTGAGCTCCAGGACTCGAACTCAAGTTGCCAAGCTTAGTGTGGCAAATGCTTTACCCATTGAGCTATCTCCCAACCTTAGACCAGTACTCTTAAAAAAAAAAAAAAAAAAAAAGTCTTAAGGGCCGGGTAGTGGTGGCGCACGCCTATAATCCCAGCACTTGGGAGGCAGAGGCAGGTGGATTTCTGAGTTTGAGGCCAGCCTGGTCTACAGAGTGAGTTCCAGGACAGCCAGGACTGCACAGAGAAACCCTGTCTCGAAAAAAAAAAAAAAAGAAAGAAAGAAAGAAAAAAGAAAGAAAGAAAAGAAAAAAAAAAGTCTTAAGGCAGCTGGATGTAATGGCATGTCTTTAGTCGTAGCGGTCAGGAGACTGAGGCAGGTGGACTTCTAAGAGTTCCAGGCCAGCCAGTTCAAAGTCGTAGGGAGAGGTGGTTTAGAGGTTAAGTGCGCTTGCTGCTCTAGCAGAACACCTCCATGGTGGCTCACAACTGTCTGTAACTCTAGTCCCAGGGGATCCTCATCTATGGGCACCAGGCATGCACATGACAAAGACAAGCATGGAGGCAAATCACATATACACATAAAAAGAAGTAACCGGTGTGCACACACCACCACTGCCCGGCAGATTCTCTTTATTTTACAATCTAAAATTATCCCAAAACTTTGAAAAGTGAAAAGCCGTTGTGTGCAAGGATTTGCTTCATGTCTATGTCACCAGCTAGCCTATGTCACCAGAAGCTATTAGCTTCATGGAGTCCGAGGCCACAAATCCTGTCTTTTCATTGTTATCTCCCGACATGATGCATCCAGTAAATATGTGCTGATAAACAGATACAGTTACAGACATGGGGGACATGGGGAATCATGGAAGGATGTGGAGGGAATGGGGGAACATAAGAAAAACATGGGGGGGGGGGATATGGGGTCATGGGGAATGCCCATGATGCATTAACTGACAAAATAGGACATGTGGGACTCGGTTTGTAGCTTGGTTGGCATGACATCCTGGGCTCATTCATTCTCCAGCGCTGAATAAACCATCAGGAGATGGAGGCAGGAGGGTCAGAAGTTCAAGATTACCTTCAGCCACACCAAGGTCAAGGCCGGTCTGGGTTTTGTGAGATGATGTCTGAAAACAAAGAAAATTTAAACAACCAAAACCTATGACACGAAGTAACTCATATGATCTGGGGATAAGGGCACACCCCTGTAATCTTAGTAATTAAGAGGCAGGAGGATTGCCAAAAGTTGAGACTATCCAGTGAGTTCCAGGCCAATCAGAGCCACAAAGCAAGACCAGTCTCAAACGTAATTGCTTAATTAATTACGATTTTAAAGTAAACAAAAAAGTAAACAAAAGCAAAAATACCTATACCAATGTTTGCTTAAATAAAAAGAACATAAAGAAGAGGGATGGTGGTCTCACCCACCTTTATTCTCAGCACTCAGGAGGCAGAGGCAGGGGAATCTCTGTGAGTTCAAGGCCAGCCTGGTCTACACAGCAAGTTCCAGAACAGCCAAGGCTGCTTTGTTTCGGTTTGGTTTGGTTTTTTGTTGTTTTTGTTTTGTTTTGCTTTTTTTGGTTTTCTCTATGTATCCCTGGTTGTCCTGAAACTCACTCTGGCCTCGAACTGAGAAACCCTATCTCAAAAAGCAAGACGAAACAAAAACCATAACAATTCAGAAATGAACTGGGGACATGGCTGTCACTGAAAGGAATACTCAAAGGTGACCTTTACTTTGGTCTTAAAAAACAAAACAAAACAAACCCTTTGTGCTGCACGTGGGTCCCTATGCACAGACCTGGAATCAGTCCCTGTGGGGCGGGCAGCCGACGCAAGAGTGTGAGCCCTGCAAACGGGTACTGGGATGCAGGATAGCTATAGGCAGCGCAGAGATACAATACCGAATGGAGGCAGTAATCCCCCTCCATTTCTCAGCTCTGTGATCCAGGCAGCTTATGTTTCCTGAGCACGTCTTCTAAACTGGCACATCCGTTCCCAGTAGGTCGGAACTCATGGCCATGTGTGGAGTGGCTCACAGGAGTTCTTCCCCCCACAGTTCTGGAGAGCAGCCTTCTGAGGCTAAGATGTCGTCCAGGGTACACCACTCTGAATGTGTTGTGGGAGACGTCTTCTCGCCTCTTCTGAGCTTCTAGCACAGTGGCTCTCAACCTTCCTATCGCTGTGACACTTTAGCACAGTTCCTCATGATGTGGTGACCCCCAAACTGTAAGATTAGTTTTGTTGCTATTGCATAACAGTAATTTTGTTCCTGTTATTCCTAAATTATAATATTAATATCTGTGTCTTCCCATGGTTTTAGGAGACCCCTGTGAAAGGATCAAACTCCAAGAGATCTCAACCCACAGGTTGAGAAACATTGCTCTTGGCAGTTTTAGTGCTCCTGTCTTATAACTGAATCATGTCCATCCCTACCCCTGTGTCTCTAGATCTGAATCTTCTTCAGATCCTTTTTCTAATCCAGTATGGCCATATCTAATTCCTTCTTCTTCCTCTTCTTCCTCCTCTTCCTCCTCCTCCTCCTCCTCCTCCTCCTCCTCCTCTCCCTCTTCTTCTTCTTCTTCTTCTTCTTCTTCTTCTTCTTCTTCTTCTTCTTCCTCTCCTTCTTTTCCTCGTCTTCTTGAGTCTCACGTATCCTAGGCCTTGAACTGACTATACTATCAAGGATGACCTTTGAACTTTTGCTCCTCAGATCTCCAGCTCCTAAACCTTGGACTTACAGGTACATTGCACCACACTGAGTTCATGTGGTGCTGGGGACAGAGCACAGGGCTTTGTGCATCCTGGGCACAGTGCTGTACAAGCTTAGGGATGGCCCCAGTTCAGATGTCATCTGATTTTGATGATATCTTTGTTTTGTTTTGTTTTGGTTTTTTTTGTTGGTTTTGTTTTGTTTTGCTTTTTGGTTTTTCGAGACAGGATTTCTCTGTGTATCCCTGGTTGTCCTGGAATTCACTCTGACCTCGAACTCAGAAATCTGCCTGCCTCTGCCTCCCAAGTGCTGGGATTAAAGGCGTGTGCCACCACTGCCCAGTTTAATTACACCTTTGAAGCTGTTTCCAAATAAGTTATACTATACAGGGGTTTAGGTCCTGAATATCCAATCTAATCTAATCTAATCTAATCTAACCCAATCTACCACCTCTACTCATTTTCTATCACTGTCTATGGTGCCTCTCAAAATTTAAACTATTTTAAGTAACATTGTATATACTCACAATTCAGCACTCAGCTAGGGCTGGGCTCAGCTGGGAAGTTTTGCTGATTTCTCCTGAGGTCATTAGTATGGTTTTTTGTTTGCTTGTTTGGTGTGTGTGTGTGTGCGCGCGCGCGCATGTGCGCACCTGCGTGTCTACTTCACAGCCTCTCAGGCTCACCTGGTGGATCAGATGAGGTCTGTGCACACGCAACTAGACAGAGGATAAAAGCAAAAGCTGACTGGGCTGCTGTAGGTTTTTATGGTTCATGCAAGCAAGGCAAGTTGAAATTCAAAAATCTCAACTTCTCTGTAGAAGTGACAGAGGCAGATTACAAAGGGGCCTGCATATGGCAGTAGTGGAAATACTGAGCCGTCTTCACAAATGATCTCTGTCTTTACAAATGATCTCCGTAGACCTCCAGTTCCGGAAAGGTAAGGTAAACAGATCCAGGCCTTGCATGTTAGGACTCATCGTGGCGGCTGACCAGGTGGGGAAAGCTCGGTGAGTGTGCATGGACGTGCAAAAGAAAGCAAGGTGCTCTATTGTGAGTGGCAGAGCATGACTCTCATGCCCTAGGCCCCTGGTGGCCCCAATCAGGGACTAGGATCATAATATTTAAGTATAAAGCAAAGATGGCACAACTTCAAACCCTGAAGAAACTGCTCAGATTCATATGCAATGCTCGCTGAGGCAAGATATTTTATGACAAGAGCTGGTAGGGAAATCAGACTGGAGTTGCTCCTTGGCAGAGTCCCCTCTCCCTCCCTCCCTGCGGGGTGAGCGCGCTCTGCCCCTTTCCCCAGTGACTGCTCCGCAGAGCTCTGGCAGGCCACACTGAAGGGGGAGGGAAAGCCCTGGGGGTATATATCGGATGTCACAGGAGGTGAAGTCCTGGCTGCACTATTCATTGTGTGACTTTGAGCCTGTTTCCTCGTCTGTGCAATGTGGGCTCTCGGAGCTTTCATAAGAACCAAGAATGCTTTGCCAGTGCTGCAATCATCTCTGAGGACCACACAGCCCCTGGCTCGCTCATACATGCATGCACGCACGCATGCAATGGTCACCCTTGTCTGCCGAGAGCAAGACATAGTCTTCTCAGGACCCTTCTCCGCCTTCTTCATCCTCTTCTAATCCTCTCCAGCCTGAGTTTGGAATGAGAACGCCATCTTCTTAATTATCCTCTTCACGGGGAGCTTAGGTTTCTCTCCTGAGGTTAAAACTTTTTTTT